>NC_089511.1:21642589-21942789 GCF_036850995.1 Saccopteryx leptura
GGTCACATGGTAAGTGGCACAGACCTGATAAAACACAGTAGCTGAAATCTATTATAACAAGGGCAGAATTTTGCTTCAAAAGGCATAATTACTGTAATGTACATTTCTTCAGCATTTTCCTCATTTCCATTTCCTTTGATAAGGTTATGATGAAAAGGAATAAAATAAATAATCTGTCTTTCCTTTGAAAATTTTGTCAAAAAGGAAATAATCATTGGAAAGGATGTTTCCGAATAGTCAAAGAGGAAGTATGGAGACATGGTATTCAAACATAAACACTTCTTAGGACACTTGGGGAAAGCAGTGAAAATGACAAGATAATTCTGTTCTTTAAAATAGTCTATCTTGTCCCTTTGGCTATGAAGGGACTCATGAAAAAAAAAAAAGAATAATGTATGAATAAAAAGATTTTAGCTATCTTACTTCATTAATTTGCCATTCTATGGCTATAACGTTACAAGTCCCAATGAGCTTTACTTACTTCATGACCCTGCCTTCTTGTCATTCCTTGAATAAGTCAAGCTTTTTTCTGTCATAGGGTCTTTGCAATGCTCATTCCCTTCCACTTGAAAATTCATGGATGACTTTTTCTCAACACCCAAGGGCTCTGTTCAGCTGCCAGATCCTCAGGCTGACCTTTCTTGACTAACTTACATGTTTCTTCTTCCCTCCCCACAACCCACTCTTGTCCTCATACTCTGCCTCAATAGCCTGCTTTTTTCTTTTTCTAGCACTTACCACTATCTGAAGTCTTTTATTTTTTGTTATTTTATGTATTTTCAATTTATATATTTAATTCATGTATAAAATGTTATATTTTATTCATTACTATTTTTCCTATACTTTGAAGAGTAGCTGACACATAGTATGCACTTTGTAAATATTTGCTGAATGAATGAATCACCACCATACTAACCAATGGGAAAAGGGCAATCCTAAAAGAGACACGTTTGGTAATGATTCATAATTTACAAAGTGCTCATATTGACAATAGTCAATATCACAGTGGAGGTTAATCTGCCTATACACTAGCAATATCAAAACACCTATAAAGAAACTCTACTTGTTATCAGGAGTCTTATTTGCATGAAGCATATTTTAAATTCTTAGCATAGTTGTGTGCCCAGTTACTGTACAAAGTCCTTTTAAAGTATCAGTAAAAAGGACTTTCAGTAGAATGCAGAATAGTATCAAAATGTGTTATTTCAATGATTTTTGAAGTTTTTATTGCCATTTCCAACAGACAATAAAATTCTTGCTTTCGTTTGCCAGAAATGTCCCTGTAAACACTGAGGTTTTTATTTCTGCTTTTCTGACTAGTACAAATTTTACTGCTCTGAACAGCTAAAAGGTAACATCATAGATTGAATATCTATGTTACTGCAAAATTTGTATGTTGAAGCCTATTCCTCTAACGTGTTGGTATTTGTAGATGAAACCTTTGGGGTGTGATTAGGTGATAAGGGTAGATTCCTCATGAATGGGATGAGTGTCTTTATAAAAGAAACTCCAGAGAGATCCCTCACTCCTCCTGCCATGTAAAGACAGAGAAAAGATGTCCATCTATGAACCAGGAAGCAGACACAGAATCTGTCGGTACCTTCATCTTGGACTTTCTAGCCTTCAGAATTGCAAAAAATAAATTTCTGTTGTTTATAAGTTACCTAGTCTATGATATTTTGATTTATAGTAGACTGAAAAAACTAAGATACCATAGTAAACAAGTAAGAAATAGTTGAACAGGTATCTATTCATGACGCAGAGTTAGTTTGGAATTTATTGTATATTTGAGGAGAGAATGGCATCCAGGGCTAAGAATTCAATCTCACACTTGAATGTCCATATATTCTCTTTGCTGATTAATCCAGGAATTAGGAACATGCTTTCATGGGTTCCATCTTAATCCAGCTTCACTAGCATGAACCTAGCAACTTGAATCTATCTCCTACCCCTCAATCTCCCACTACAGGGGATGGCAAAAACCAGCATATTTGAATTTGGTAGAAGATAACAGGTAGCAAACGGTTAACCCTATGCTGAGAAGGAATTACATTTAAAAAACAGTTGTATTATTGGCATCCTCACTGCCATGTGATTTTTTTTCCTTTGGTTTTCATTTGCAAAATGAGGCTTAGTTAACAAGTATCATAAGAAAATCCTATGTTGGAATTGACAAAGGATCTTTGTCCCTTCCAATATTTCCAATGGGAGTCCCCTTTTTTTGCTAAACTGATGAGTGAAACTGAAATCTTTTTTGCCTACTGAATCTTTTTTCAACAAGAAGCAGAGACTACAGGTCACAATGACTTCTACCCAGGCGTCTGCTCTTAATTCATCAAGGAGTTGTTTCATTTTTAGAACATCACACATTGTTTCAAAGCTCCTTTCACTATAGGACGTCAAAACAGATGTCTAATTCCTTGGACATATCTGGTGGAAAAGACCCCCACTACCCACTACTGGTGTAGTCTCTAGTCACAAGAGCCTTTCCTGACTAAAAATTACTAACATTTCTCTTTCTGTGATGTTATTATTGTGTAAATGTATATCGCATTATGTAATCATTAATTGATAACTTTTAAGATTTGTGTCTATATGTAGTATGTTTATCTTGAAAAGATTTCCAGTAATTTCACATTAAAAATTCGCATTGTGCATTTGCCTGAAAAGAGTGTTTTAATTAAAACACAATGTTCAAAGCATCAAATGAAATTTTTCTTGGGGCTCTGGCAGATTGGCTCAGTGGTAGAGCATTGGCCTGGCGTGTGGATATCCCAGGTTCAATTCCCAGGTTCAATTCCTGGTCAGGACACACAGAAGAAGCGGCCATCTGCTTCTCTACCCCTCTCCCTCTCCCTCTCCCTTCTCCCTCACCTCTCCCTGCAGCCATAATTGATTAGTTTGTACTCATGGCCAGCCAGCCAGGAGCCAAGGCCCTGGAGCCTCCACATTAGGAGCTACAAATAGCTCAGTTGAGATCATGGCCCCAGATGTGGGTTGCTGGGTAGATCCCCACCAGAGTGCATGGCGGAATCTATCTCTCTATCTCCCCTCTTCTCATTTGGAAAAGAAGAAAAATAAAAACATTCTTTTGGAAAGCTTTTGGCCCTTTATCACCATTCCAGAGAAGTTGCAAGTGATAAGAGAAAGATGATTGGGTTAACTATAGATCAGTAGCTAGTGAACACAGGTAAATAAAACATGCTAAAGAGACCCTTAATAAATCCAGTAATGGTATAAGGATTACAAGAGAATAAAGAAAGTGATAGTGCAAGAGTGCATTTTTGAACTATGCAAAGCCTTTTAGATTACCAAATGTAATAGAAGTTCCCCCCCCTTACTTTAGTAGTAATTTAAATGAAAAAATATTGGTTTTCCCAAACTCCCTTCCTTTTACAACTTAACAAGCTAGTTTTTGTTTCTTTGTTTTTTTTAACAGAACATGAAAACAAATAGTAACAGAAAGAAAGAAAATCAACAAGATGAGGTATGACAGCATCTAGGAAGTACACATATCAATCAGCAGGAAATGGTAAGTAAAATGAATGAAAGACCAAAGTATTGTCCTTATCCTTCAAATATAGATATCCCCATTCCATAAGTCTGTTTTCAAGAAATTATAGTTATAAATTATAACATTTTAAGACTTTAATATTTTCATGAAAAAGACAATATATATGCCAATACTGATGATTAAATAAATACACTAACATTTATACAATTGAGTATTTTTCTTTATAGTAATAACCTAGGGAAATAGTATATCTAGTCCACTGATAAATATACTATGCATTTTTTGTTTTCTAGCAAATTTCTTTTGGAATGGTCTTTATTATCAGTTTAAGAAGCCACAGAACAAAATCTATTTCATTACTACTTTTAAATCCAACTGTTGGCCCTGGCAGTTTGGCTCAGTGGTAGAGTGTGGGCCCGGTGTGTAAAAGTCCTGGGTCTGAGTCCCAGTCAGGACACACAGGAGAAGCGACCATCTGCTTTTCCACCCCTCCCCCTTTCTCTCTATCTCTGTCCTCCCCTTCCACAGCCATGGCTCGAACCCTTTCTCTCTATCTCTGTCCTCCCCTTCCACAGCCATGGCTCAAATGGTTAGAGCAATTTGACCCCGGGCACTGAGGATGGCTCCAGAGCCTCACCTCAGGTGCTGAAATGTCTCCCTTCCAAGCAACGGAACAGCAGCAGCCCCAGAAGGAGTGAGCATCGCCCCCTAATGGGCTTGCCAGGTGGATTGTGGTTGGGGCACATGCAAGAACCTGTCTCCCTGTCTCCCTGCCTCTCACTTAATAATAATAATAAAAAAAACCCACAAAACAACCCATCTGTTTTTTGTTTTTTAACCAAAAATCTCCTACCTTGGTCACGAGATTTATTTCCAAATGACTTCCTTTAAGTTTTATTTTTATTTATTCTTTTTTATTATTTTAAGCAAGAAAGACAGAAACAGAGAGAGAAACAGATAGGAACAGACAGACAGGAGGGGAGAGAGATGAGAAGCATCAATTCTTCATTGCAGTATCTTAGTTGTTCACTGATTGTTTTCCCATATATGCTTTGACTGAGTGGCTCCAGCTAAGCCAGTGATCCCTTGCTCAAGCCAGTGACCTTGGGCTCAAGCCAGTGATCTTTGGGATCAAGCCAGTGACCACAGTGTCATGTCTTTGATCCCACACTCAAACCAGAGACCCTGCACTCCAGCTGGTAAGCCCAAGGCTCAAGCCATCGACCTTGGAGTTTTGAGCCTTGGTCCTCTGCATCCCAGGCCAATGCTCTATCCAATGTGCCTCAACCTGGTCAGGCTTCAAATGACTTTTCATTGTTTCAAAAACAAAGATATTATCAATTCAAAAACTTGAAAAGTTAGCATGGGCATGAAGTCATGTGGACCTTACAATATCTGTTGCATCCATCTTTCCATTTTCATTCCTGCAGCTAATGCCCCAGTCCAAGCGCTCATTTCCTCTTCCCAAATCTCTGTCTTTTAAAATGCCTCAGTGACAATTAATTAAGCACAGTACTACCAGGATTATACTCTCAAAGCACAGCTCCTATTTTATTACGTTCTTGCTCAGAAACTTTCAGTGGCTTCCCATAGTCTACACTTTCTTGCCTTTTAACACATAGCGCTTGCTGTGTGCCTTACATTGTTTTAGGTGCATTATATATATTATTCTTCACATCAACCCTGTGAGTTAGGTAAAAGTATTATCCCCATTTCACAGATGAGGACTGAGTTAATATGTTTCAGTACTGAGATATGTACCTAGAGACTCTGGTTCCAGAGTTCTATCTCCCTGTTTCTTTTCCTTATTTACCTAATATTTCACCATTCTCAAACCTAACCAAATGCTTTTGGGTTTTTGCTTGTAATTTTGTCAATGGCTACTATGCCCTTTTCTTGTATTTTCCTATTCATATGCTTTAAGATCCATCTGAAATGCTACCTTTTCCATGAAACTCACCCACATACCTCCTCACTGTATACTTCTTTTGCAATTATTATAACACTATTGTGTACTGTATGATTTTGTACATACATTTCTAAATTATAACTCTAGAAGGACTAGAACCATTTCTTATCCAGTGTCTTCTCCACCCCCCCTTCAGCATTCAGTTATTGTTACTGACACAAGGTCGATTGGCAGGCAATTGGAACAATTGCAAATATATGATGGGTGAAATAATGATATTAAAATATATATATACTACAGACACTTGGTAAATGTTAACTGATATGGAACGATGTCTATATTCAAAAGACTGTACCAGAGACTCTGAAGGCAATTTCAGAATTGTTTTGGACACTGATATAATAAATATATAGTATCCAAAAAGAATCACTTAAAAAATTGCAACAGATTTTTATGGACTAACACTATTATACTTATTTATTGGATACCTACTATATGCCAAGCACAAGAAATATGAAAATACAAAAACTGCAAGTTCTAGTCTCTCTCTCTCTCTCTTTCACACACACACACACACACACATCTCTTATAATTTTTGAGAGAAACTGTCTTAATGGGAAAATTGGGACTTCTCCTGTGCTATACGTCTTTAATAAACATATCATCAAGGCATAGGCCTCCATGAGGAACCCAAAGAAAAAGTTCTACAAACAATGAGATATAGTTAATCTACACCCATGGACTTACAGGATGTAAAAGTTTCATGTTTGATATATTTAATGTGTGATAACTATTATGTATAGAATTTGTGGGAATTTGAAATTCCTGGGTGGAAGATGCTACAGCAGTTCAAAGTCTAAACAGAGATGATAGTTCAAAAATGCAGCTTTTTTAAAGGATGCTAGAGGATGTGCTTTTGCCTAGATCTCTATGATAATATCCTCAAAACTGAAGTCAAGGTTTTTAAGAATTGCAGCTTTTTCTTCTTTATTTCTACAGATGCCTGCTTCTATTTTGAGCCAATCTTCCTCTTATTTCTATCGAATCAACTGAATAAAATGTTCCTTTGCCTTCAGTTTTTGTTTATTTAATTAAAATTATTTTCTACATGATTGATTATAAAGGCTATAATTATACTATCAAATACTTATCAAACTAACAATTTAATGTAAAATGTTAACACTTGGCAGTGTTTAAATCTAAAACAATATAAAAACCCTGTGTGTATAAATAAGGGAAATTTATTCAGGCTATTTATTTCCTCTGGAATACAAAAGAAAGCCTTGACTGCTCTTCTTATTAATCATTATATAATACTATTGTACAGAGGAATAGTTTATAAGCTGTTATAAATAGTAGATGACTATGCCAAACCAGGATCCTTTTCTGATGAGTTTACAAAGGGCACCAAGCATTATGAAATAAAGATAATATAACAACAGAAGAACATAGCACAAGCAAAGTATACACTAGAACATAATTTTTGTAGTTAAAGATATATTAGAATAACAGAACCAGAGAATTGTGGGGTTAGAAGAAGATTCATTAGAATTTTCTTTCCTTTGGCTGGAAACACATGCACGAACATATTCTAGATGAATTAAGAATATCTTTGTTTTTAGCTTCTCTTAGAGTTGGAGATTCTATCATCCTCTTTGGTCATCCATGCTGTGTTAATACTACAGTTAAGAATATATATTTCTCTTCTTCTGTACTGAAGATGGAAAAGAACTGGAAAGACCCTTTCTGTACTAGAAGATAACAATTAATAGTTGTCAACCTTATTATTCCAGAATAAAAAATAAAGGGTTTTTTAAAGGATGCTAGAGGATATGATTTAATGTCGATCCACACATAACATTCAAAAATCTTAAGCAAGTGAAGACGACAGGAATAATAAAAAATAAAGAGCTAACCAGATGAAATAGGAAATAAAGGCTAATGGAGAGAATAAAGAGAACAGATCCATAATTCAAAAATAATATCTGATTGCTTATTACATGTAAGGCCCTGTACAGAGTGCTTAATATAGTTGTCCTCATTATCATCATCATTGTCATCATCATCAGATAATCATCATCATCATATAATTACCACCAATAATCACATAATCATCATATAATTGACAGATAATCATAATCAATAATCATCACCATATAATCATATAGTATCAACATAATCATCAATAATCATGACTATCACATCATCATATAACCACCACCATTATCATATAATCATCCTAGAATCATCACCATATATCACCATCAATAATCACAAAATCATATAATCAACAGATAATCACAATCAATAATCACCATGTTATCATGACCATCATCATATAATTATCAATAATCATAACCACTATCATCATATAACTATCACATCATATAATCATTACCATCATAGAGTCATCACTATATAATTATTATGTTCAATAATTATATATATAATCATATAATCATCACCATCATATAATCACCATAGGATCATTATCAATCATATTATCATCATATAATCATCATCACCATATAAGCATCAGTAATCACCATATCATAATAATCATGATCTTCATCATCAATAATCATGATCATCACAGACTCAGCATCATTGCCATATAATCAACTATCATATAATCATTAAATCATCATGTAACTTTCATCATATAATCATTACCATAAAATCATCATCAATCATATAATCATCATCATCATATAACCACCATTATCATCATATAATCATCATTACTATCAGATTCATTACCATCATAGAATCATCATTATCATATAGTCATATAATTATCAATAATTATATAATCATATCACTATATAATCATTATTATATAATTATAATATCATCATCAAAATCATGTACCCATCATCATAATAATCATACTATTATCATATAGTCATCATTATTAATAATCATATAATCATCATATTAGCTAACTCTTCACTGAGTATGTACTTTCTGTCAGGCATCATTCGACATACTTTTCATACATGAACTCCTGTAATCTTCACAATATCTTAAGGGTAGCATTATTCCCATATTTCAGAAAAGGAAGTAAAACATAGGTTCACAATACTTTCATATTCTTGTAGCATTCTTTTAGGGACATCATTATTTCTACTTTAAAGATGAGCAAACTAAATATCACATATTAAAATTCCCATAATCAAAATAGCTGGTGACAAAAGGTGGGATTTAAACCAAGAATTTTCTGATTATAAATGAAATAAGAACAATAAGCACAATAAGAAAATATAAGCTCTGTGACAAATCTATGAAACTAGATGCTATTCTTACTCCATTTCACAAATGAGGAAACTGAGGCACATAATCCTAATGTAACTAGGGTTATTCAGCTGCTAACTAGAAAACTGGGACGCAAACTCACAAAGTCCAGTTTGCACAGCTATGGTCTTACCACAACATCATACTGCCTCTTGTAATTGAAATATATAATGGGATCTTCCAAATCTTGGCTATTGTAAATAATACAGCCATGACCACAGGGGTACAACTTTTCTTTTGGATCAGTGTTTCAGGTTTCTTCTGTGACTGCATGGGTTGAGGAGAGGTGGGGGAAAGTGGAGGAAGGTAGAGAGGGGTTAAATGGTGATGGAAGGAGACTTGACTTGGGGTGGTGAACACACAACGCAGTGTATAGGTGATGTGTTGTGGAATTGTGCTCCTGAAACCAGTATAATTTTGTTAACCAGCATCACTCCAGTAAATTCAATAAAAAGGAAAATAATTATAAATATATATAACAGGAGCAATTATTGGGATACTGAAAAATGAGAATTGTCTCATAAGTAAAATACACTAGTACTACTTATAGAGCTATTATTTATTGAGTACTTACTAAACACTTTTGGTGGACACTGTGATGTGTCACCAAGATCCCGCTTCAGGAATGAAGGACTTACTTGACCAGCTGATGTGAATCCTAAAGGATGATGGTGCTCAGTTGTCAGCTCTCAGTTGAAAAAAAAAAACTTACCTTTGGGGTTGGCTGAGATCTCTGGTGAGAATACACTATAGCTCATCTTCCACAAGTGCTGATTCCAAGAGTATTCCCTAATAAATAATAAACATCCTGAATGTTAATTTCTACTTTAGGGTCTGCTTCCCTAGAAACCTAACCCGCAATGCTTTACATAATCGCCTTTAACTCTGACAACCCCATGAATTAGGTGCTATTATCCTCATATACTCATTTTACAAATGAAGACATTAAGGCTTAACTTGCCCAAGGTCATAGAGCTGGTCATAGAGCTGGTCAAAGATGGAAACAGAATTTGAACTGAGACTGTCTAATTCTGGAGGTCGCACTTTGCACCTCTCTCTGATTGTGTGTGGAGAGAAAGGCTTCAGTAATTGAGACTTATCATCATTAATTTAACATGTATTTAATGTTGAGTGTGTGGGAAGAGAAGGCACTCTGAGGGACTCTCAGACCTTGAGGGAAAAAGATCTGTTATTTATTTTTAAAGCATAAGTAAGAATAATGATAGCAGTTAGAAGGACCTGAAATGTAAACCAGGTGGCCTAAAAAGGAAGACTGATCAAGAAGATAGTGAAATAATTTTTCCTCTAGTCTGTCTATAATTTATTTCTCAGAAGCTAAAGCTGAGGAGAAAGAAAAGTTCTCATAAAATAGGGAAGAAAAAAACGGTCAATTGTATATTAAATTATCTTAAATTCAAGGAGAAAAGGCTTCACTTTCCAATATGCAATGTTTATCATCTGATACATCTGTCCAGCATCTTTCCTCATATGAGAGAAGTTGAAAATATAAAATGTCTGCATATGGCCCTGACTAATGAGAAGTTACAGAGTATGATACCTGTCTACACTATCCTAAGAGATATGGGGCAATTGCAAAGATGGGAAGGGGAGAGAGGGGTTGAGATGGCAGAGTCTCAGCTTTTGCCTGAGTTGCACTATTTAATTACAGATTTTCTCCAATGTTGTAAATTTCCAGGTGTTATTATACTGCTTAATTTTCTTACTTTTTCTAGGACAGATGAGATTCAAAACAAAAACAAATCCCTTGACTCATATGTAAGATTAAATTGTATGGAATCCACTTTTTAAAATTACACTTTTTTTTTGTGGGCATGGAAAATTGCCTCTATTTCTAATGGAGAGAAGAAAAAAAATGCAACTAAAAGGTCCAAATATTAAATTTATCCCTTCAGTGCTCATATATCCTAGATGCACTTTTTATTTCACTTAAAACCAAAGTAAACCTAAAATATACCAGAACATAAGAGGGCCTGAAAAACCAAGTTCAGAGAAAATGGGATGCAGTTAGCAAAGATTACATGCATCAGTGAACTATATTAAATTGAACACTTTTAAATGCCAGAGATTTTCTCTGCTAAACTGGAGAGCTTGAAAAAAAAATCAATAATGTTGGAAAGGAGAAACCCTCTTCACACATCTCTAATTAGTCATAGCAGAATCTGGTGGATTTCCATATTACAACTAGATCAAACTTGTGAAATTGGTTTTGATCCCAGACTCATTCTGTGCATCTTCCAGAAGAAGCTCCACTGAAGACAATCAAAGGCTCTTCAACCTTGAATGATTCCCATGATCATTCTTTCAGTTTGTATCCATCCTACATTATGTTCAGTGTCTGTCTAATGTTGCCTACAGCAAATCTCTCTGGAATTATCCTTAAAGAGCTTCATTTATAAGAACAGGCAAAAGATCTTCAAACTGGTTGGCTTCAACTTTAGCTTGAACCTTCATTAGTAAGTGAAACCAGGCATAAAGAAGCACAATTCTTTAGATCTCTTATTTTTTAATAAATCGAATAAATACTGGCCATATTGTTTATATTAAGACATGAACCCCTCCGTAAAGTCATTGCCCAACTCTAATAATGAAATAGGTAAAGAGTTTCTGTCTTTTCCTGAATAATCAATACCAAAGCTGCTGATGCAAATTTATTTGAACCCTTGGGAACGAATCCTTTGAAGTTCGGGGAAATTTTTAAATATAGTGTGCAAATCAATAAGTGGACAAAAACATCTCTGTCAATCTGTTCATTTTTATTTGGCGAGGAAATATATCTTTAAATGTAATCACTCTCTCATAACTATGAACCCTTCCCTTAAATCGTTTCTTTTACAAAAGAAACTCATGACAGTCAGCAGAAAACAAAACATTCTTTTTGGCCATAATTATAAGTGATGTAGAAGAAACATTTCTGAACAGGATGACTCTTCAAGCCCGAAAACAGTCTTCCTCTTTCCACCCTTTTGTAATGTTCACATAATTTTCTCTTTTTCAATCATTTCACATCCGGTTTTGGAGCCTGGACTAACTATATGGTTTGAGGACATTTTCAGAAGAAATTCTCCTGCCCTGGTTTGGTGGTATGTGTTGTTTTGAATGGGATGCATCTATGATATTAAAAATATATTTTTTCATTACTGCCTATTTTCACAGTCTACTAAGCAAAAATACAAAGCAATTTTTTCCTCCCCCCATTCTCCCTTTCTCCCTTCATTCTCTTTCTTCCCCTGTGGAGTTCAAATTAAAGAAAGGTGAAAATTGAAGCTGTTGTAGGCAAGGCAATTGTAACATGCATATTTGATTTTTATGATGGATCTAAATTGCTGAATAAGACCATGGAACAAAGGGAGACTGCAGCTTCCTGCCCATCACATGCAGCCACTGAATGCAGAACAAAAGCTCTGGCCATTAGGGGCTCAGCGGGGAGACACATTATATAAATGACTTTGTCTTTTTTGACCCCTCCCCCCTACTGGGCGCACTGGACAGAGATGGAAGTGTGTCTGTATTGTGATTTGCCAGGGCTGGGGATAAGAAACCTGGGAGCAGCAATGGTAATAAAAATGCACAGCACGTTGTGAACCACAAGGGCCATACTTTATTCACTGGACCAGTGTGGCTCTCAGCACTGTGGTCAGAGCGCCACCTAAGACAATCACTCCCTTGAGAAACTTGGTATCTATTCATAGTAACTTGTAGCTTTCTTTTTACTATTTCGTTTCTTTTATCAGCGATGATATTTAAAGAAAAACACTGGGGAAAAATATGAAGGCCTAGTATTCCAAGGTACTTGACCGTCTGTCTGCTTAAAGAACAAATTGACATACATACAGTTTACTATGGCACTAGTTTCCTAAGAAAGTACACTATCCTTAATTTCTCATTCCAGACTCAAGGCTTTTTTTGGGGGGCAGGCAAAGAGAAATATATATTAATAAAAATCCTAAGCTATCACATAGGTTGACATATCAAATAGTCAACCTATTTTTAAGAAGCTCCCGGTGGTGGTGCCTTGAACAGGGGCTAATGTTTTACCTGGTTTAAAAAACCAGCAATCCTACACAAACACATGCAATAATATTGACCTAGAGTTTGTTTTGTAGAAGGATTTTAGTATGCTTTGTGAGGTTGGTTGGCAATGAGGGAAGGTCACATGAGGAACCAGGTCCAGGAACTTTGGCTGGAACTGCCCACACCCATGCCCACCAAAAGAAACCTCGAAGGAGCCCTTTGAAAAAGAACGACTGTCTGTCAGCCAATGAAATTTCACCACGTCATGTCAACCCGACCACCCTACCAACGCTAAAAATTACCCCTAAACAGGAAAGGTGGCGCGACTTCTCTGGCCCATTTTGCAGACCAGAGAACCTCATCCAGGATGCGCTCTACTAAATAAAGCTTTGCTGTTCCACATTTGGTGGCTATGCCCTTCTTTCTTCCTCGGTGGGGAAAATATCTTACATGCTTCACAAAGTGAATTATTTTATGACTTCTAATATTAAGTGGAGAATAAGGTTTTTTTGCAGACTCTAACAGAAAGCACCATATCTAATCTTCCTAATCTAATAATTAACTTGACCTAATAATCCACCTAACCCAGCCATCCACTTAATCTAAAATCTACCTAATCTAGTCACCACATAATATAATCATCTGTCTGATCAAATCTAATCGTGTACCCAAATAATCTAGCTACCCACCTAATCTGATCACCCCACCTGATCTAATCATCTGACCAATCAAAGTCAGGCTTCTGAACTAATCTCTCCACCAAATCTGATCACCTGCCTAACCTAATCATCTGGCTAATCTCATCATTTTAGATCTTGATAGTTATATACCACTTCATTCTTGAAGTTTTGTATTATACATGCCATATCTCCTTTATTCCTTTTTTATAATAGTTTTCCATTCAAGAATTAAAAAGATGATTCTGGTTAAATGGAGAATATACTAGAGGAGAGGGAGAGAAAGAGCTAGAGACCAGAATGTTTGTTAGGTATCTATCAATCTCTATCTATCTATTTATCTATCTCATCTGCCTACATCTATTTACCAAATCTATCTAATCAACCTACATCTATTTACCAAATCTATCCCAACTAATCTAAAGCACTTAATCTAATTTACCTAACCTAATTATCCACCTAATCTAAACATCCACATAATCTAAATATCCAATTAATCTGATCCTCTACCTAATCTAAACACCTACCTAATCTGTTTACCTAACTAATCTGGTCATTCACCAATCTCATCATCACCTAATAAAATCATCTAGGCTAATCTGATCAGCACCACCCGATCTGATATTGCCTGATCCAATCAAACAGCTGATATAATTGTTCAGCTAATCTAATCATCTTCCTGATCCAATTACCCACCTAACCCAATAAACTGCCTACCAGGGGTCTCCAAACTTTTTACACAGGGGGCCAGTTCACTGTCCCTTAGACCATTGGAGGGCTGCCAAATACAGTGGTCCTCTCACTGACCACCAATGAAAGAGGTGCCCCTTCCAGAAGTGCAGTGGGGGCTGGATAAATGGCCTCAGGGGGCTGCATTGCGGCCCACCCATAGTTTGGGGACACCTGGAGACTGAACATTCTCCTGATTTAATCAACCAGTGACTCTAGATCAGGGGTAGTCAACCTTTTTATACCTACCGCCCTGTTGGGCAGATAAAATATATTATGCTCACTTTGTTAAAGATGGTGCTGCCCACATGGAAACCCGTCGCCCAGGTGATATTAGTTGCCCTTCTTGCTTGGAATGGGTGTGATTATATTAATGTGTGTTGGGGAGGGCTGTGGGCAGGCAGGATCCTTGTAGCCTGGGGTTTGTTGTTAGGACTAAGCCTTTCCCACCCTTTTTGATGTAGGGTGGTGCACTCTCATGAGGAATCCCATTATGCCTCAGATAAGTGACTTTGTATCACAGACTTCCTTATTTGTATATTGGATTAAATTAAAGGTTTTGATTTCTACACTATAAAATGGGGGCAGACCAGGAGCTTGCTCTCTCGGTTCCTGAGATTAGCATTAGAAAGGAGAGCAGAGAAAGGCCACTTGGAGGAGGCCAGGAGAAGCAGCCAAGATGGCAGAGTGCTGAGTGAGAAGCCAGTTTGTGCAGACTTTGTGCAGGGAGAAAGAAGGAGATGGGGAACAAAGGAGAATGAGGCTGGTGAGGTAGACACCTTTGATTCTAGGAAACTCAGATAAATCAGTAGCTTTGTGAGCACTGAATGAGTGGGTTTTGGAGCCCAGTGTGTGTTTTTACTTACCTGCTGGGTGCAAGCTAGGATTAAAGATAATAGCCCACTAGTTTGTGGCTCTGTTGTTTCATTACCGTCTGTCCAAATCCAATGCAAACCTGCATGGGCCAGGCGGCTGTGATGGTGGCCGCGGCTACTGGCTTTACACGGCCACTTTTGTATAATATCTCTGTTAGTAGTAAAATTTTCTAACTGCCTACCGGTTCCACAGTAATGGTGATTTATAAAGTAGGGAAGTAACTTTATAAAATGTATAAAACAGAGTTACAGCAAGTTAAAGCATATAATAATAATTACTTACCAAGTACTTTACGTTGGATTTTCACCAAGTTTGGCAGAATAAATCTTTATAAAACAACTTACTAGAGTTAAATCTATCTTTTTATTTATACTTTGGTTGCTCTGCTACCGTCCACCATGAAAGCTGGAATACTCACTAGTGGGTGGTAGGGACCAGATTGACTACTACTGCTCTAGATCATCTCACTAATCTCATCATAGCTGATCAAACTGCCTCCCCAATCTAACAATCCACCTGACCTAATCACCCACCTAATTATCCACCTAAATTAACCATCTAGCTACTTTGATCATCTACCAAATCTAATTACCCCACTAATCTAATCTCCCACTTTACCTAATCACCTGGCCTTATCCTCCCCCTAATCTAATCATCTAAGAGATTGAATCACCCATCTAATCTAAGCACAACCTAATCTAACCATGCACCTAATCTAAATCGCCCACTTAATCTAATCATCCGCCTAATCTAATCATCTGTCAAACCACTGATCTAAGCAGACACCTGAGCTACTGTTACCTAATTTAATCATCTGCCAAATCTAATCACCTGCCTGATCAAATCATTCACCTAAATGGTTCATCCAGGCGTCCCCAAACTATGGCCCACGGGCCGCATGAGGTCCCCTGAGGCCATTTATCCGGCCCCCTGCTGCACTTCCAGAAGGGGCACCTCTTTCACTGGTGGTCAGTGAGAGGACCACTGTATGTGGCGGCCCTCCAACAGTCTGAGGGACAGTGAACTGGCCCTCTGTGTAAAAAGTTTGGGGACCCCTGAATTCACCAAATTTTTCTAATCCTCCATCCCTGATCTAATTGTCTACCAAATCTAATCATTTTAGCTATTGATATACAATATTTTCTTCTTGAAGTTTTGCATTATCACTTGCCATATTTGCTTTATTCCTTTTTTATAGTAGTTTTCTATTCAAGAATTAAAAAGATGATTCGGCTAAGTGGAGAATACACAAGGGGAGCAAGAGAAAGAGCGAGAAAGCAGGTATGTTTGTTAGTTAGGTATCTATCTACCTATGTACCTGCCTACCTACCTACCTTCCTACCTATTGATCTAGTAAATTGGGGGCAGGCTAAGACTGGAATCCAGGTCACTGGATGCTCACTTCAGCCTTATCACTATTTATTTCATGTGAGGAAACATCTCTCAATGGTGAGTTTTTATTTATTTCTTAGTACAAACTATACTAAGTAAGATGTTCCAGTAGTCCTCCAACTCTTGAATATAGTGGAAAAAGCAGTCCAACTCTGAACCAAAGTAACAAGGGCAGTGTCACAAGCTGCAGAACAAGAACTGAGGGCTCTTGGAGAGAATGAATCCCAAAGACAAACTTAACATACAGGTAGATACAGCCTTAAGTAACCTAAAATGACTGAATTATGTAAAGCCAGCTAAGTGAAATGTCATGAGACAGCTGCCATTTGTCACATTTATCATTATTCTCTCTATGTCTCAAAATGGGCAATTCATTTAAAATGAGGTACTCTCCTGACTTACATGCAAGTTGAGAAGCCTTGAGGGACAATGTGTTGTCACCATAAAGTACTGCAGTAAAACTAGAGGTTACCAAGCTCCTCTTTTAATAGTTCTTTTGAGTCTCACTTAAAGATGGTTAAATTTCTTTTTACTGGAGAAGGAAGGTCTCTTAATAAAGACTACTTAATGGATTAAAGATAGTATTGAAATTTATGCTTATCAGTAGGTTTAAGCAACTGTGATGAATAAATGGTTAAGGGAACTCAATACCACTACATGGCCAAGAAGGGTACTTCAAATTTAATTAATTCAGAGTAAAAGTTAGAGGCTACAAAGGCTATATAGCTGCACTGTCCAATATGGTAGTCACTAGCCACTCATGGCTATTTTAATTTCAGTTATTTGATGGCAGGGTTTTTTGTTTTAGTTTTTTTTTACAGGGACAGAGAGAGAGTCAGAGAGAGGGATAAACATGGACAGACAGAAAGGAACAGAGAAAGATGAGAAGCATCAATCATCAGTTTTTCGTTGCAACACCTTAGTTGTTCATTGATTGCTTTCTCATATGTGCCTTGACTGTGGGGCTACAGTAGACTGAGTAACCCCTTGCTCGAACCAGCAACCTTGGGTCCAAGCTGGTGAGCTTTGCTCCAACCAGATGAGCCCTTGCTCAAGCTGGCGACCTCAGGGTCTTGAACCTGGGTCCTCTGCATCCCAGTCCGACGCTCTATCCACTGCACCACCACCTGGTCAGGCCAATGGCAGTTTTAATTAATTAGAATACATTCAAATGTATTTCTTTTTCTTTTTTAATTGAATTTAATTGGAGTGACACTGGTTAACAATTATAAAGTTTCAGGAGTACAATTCTAGTTCCTTGGCTACACACCAGCCACACTTTAGGTGTTTGTTCAATAGCCACTATACTGCACATTGCAGTTAGAGACTATTAAAATTAAACATTTAGTTCTTCAATTGTAGCTACCATATTTTGAGTGCTCAATTTCAAGTAAGTAGTGGCCATCATAGTGGACAGCAAAAGAACACTTCCATCACTGCAGAAAGTGCTGTTGGACAACACTGTAAAACTAGATATATACGGCACCTTGTTCCCTCTATGACCTCATTTTCTACTATTCTCCCTTTGCTTACGCCATTTTAGATATGCTGGAAACCTTGCTGCTGTTTGAATAAACCAGGCATTATTTTGCACAGTTTGGTCCCTACCTTCCTTTCCAACCTTGTCTTGTACATCACTCACTCACAGCTATGTCTCTATCCTTAGTAATGCCAGCTGTCCTTCTATCTCCCTCATTCTCCAGATCTTGCTTGTCTCAGGACTTGGCACCTATTATTACCTTTCCTTGCAAGGCTCCTTCTTCCCTACTTTCTTTCCTTCATATCAGCTTACTTATTATTTCATCATAAAAGCCTTTTTGACTAGGTAAAATTCTCCTCTTACAAATTCACATCCCTTTCTTATATAGCACTTAATACAATGTGGTAGGTTTAAATTTATTCATGTCATTTTTTATTAATGTTATACTCTTCTAATCCTGAGAGCTCATGAGAGTAGGGACTATGTTTCTGAGCACTGCTGCATTCTCAAACGGTAACAGAATGCATAGAAAAGAACATAAACATAAGAAACATTTAAGACTGAATTACGAATAAATGAATGCTAGGGGAAAACAGCCAATGGTCAGTTAACACACACACACTCACACACACACATTATGTTGCTTTTACCATGCATGTCAAGTACCAAATTTCAGATTATACACAGTGAACAAAAATGAATGATGGGGATTGTAATAATTTCTGAAGTATGAAGACTTATTTCAGATTGAAAAAAAAACAACACTGTTCCCCAAAGGATAAAAGAATACAGGTATAATTTATATTCTTTTTGCTTATCTGAATTCTCTAATATTTCTCCATAATCATGTATTGATGTTGTAAGGATGTTATTTTTTATTGCAACACCAATAATTACTCTGCTCCAGTGCAACAGAAAACCAAAATACCTCAGAGGCACAGTGGTTAATTCAAGTGCTTCCCAAATGTCCCCACCCTCACCAGATGAAACAGAGTTGAAATGCTGGTTCTGTCTTTAGCTGATCCTGTGACCTTGAGCATGTTACTTCACCTCTCTGAACCTCACGTTTCAAATGGAGATAATAATAGTATACACTATACAGGGTGGTTTCAAAGATAAAATGAGATAAGAGATATAAAACATTCAATAAATGGTAGCTTAAAATGCATGATGCCATACAAGCCATATTTAAAGTGTGATGAATAGCTGAGCATAGAACTTAATAACTGTTCTTAATTACTAATTTGTAAGTAAAAGATTTTAGCTCTCAGATTCCCAGTCTGACTTTTCATACTGGGTTTGCTATCAAAGTTATACTACCTTTCTTTTGACTATGACTGGTCCACATACTCTAGGAACTGAAGATATTTCCAAGAAATTAAATTTATTCAGTTATTCAATAAATGTTTTTTTTGAGCCTATTGTACATTGCACTTTGTTAGGGGTATATGGCTAGCAAAACAGGTATTAATACATCTCTTTTAACCTTAATAAACTACATGATTCCTGGGCAAACATCTAAAATAAAAATTTAGTTAACTTTCAGATATATATTGATTCAGGGACAGAAGAAAATATTTTCATAAATAATATTTAAATGAGTGCTTCTAATAGGTGTGTGAAAAATACTTTTATAAGAATATTTTGTGCCTGACCAGGCAGTGGTACAGTGGATAGAGCGTTGGACTGGGATGCGGAAGACCCAGGTTCAAGACCCCGAGGTCGCCAGCTTGAGCGTGGGCTCATCTGGTTTGAGCAAAAATTCACCAGCTTGAACCCAAGGTCACTGGCTCAAGCAAGGGGTTACTCGGTCTGCTGAAGGCCCACGGTCAAGGCACATATGAGAAAGCAATCAATGAACAACTAAGGTGTTGCAATGCGCAACGAAAAACTAATGATTGATGCTTCTCATCTCTCCGTTCCTGTCTGTCCCTGTCTATCCCTCACTCTGACTCTCTGTCTCTGTAAAAAAATAAAATAAAATAAAAATTAAAAAAAAGAATATTTTGTTAGCACTGCTTACATTATTGAATATTTTTAAGTGCTCAATAGTAAATTGGTTACATAAGTGATAATAAATCTATATAATGGAATACTATGTAACTATTAAAAACTCAGTGCTAGAAGTATATTCACTGGTATGAAAAGATGTTCATGACATGTTTGTAAATTTAAAAGGTTTGAAAATTTTGTGTTTAGTAAGAACCTATTTATATAAAAATTAGAAAAGTATATATCTACGTATGTAAAAAGGCTGGAAGGATAATATCAAAATGTAATTTTCTCTTTTGTCATTCACATATGTGACTGCTAAATATTAGATTTACAATGAAATTTAAAATATATACCGATGCAGGAATACAATTAGAAATTCTGATTTAATTAGTCCTCCAAGGGGCCCTGGAGTCAAAATTTAAAAATACAACCTAGGTAATTCCAATATACACCTAAGATTAAGAAATACTTATTCCTAAGTGGTGGAACTATATTTTATTTTGGAATCTGTTATTTTAAATTATGTACATGAACATCATATATTATTTATAGTAAAAAGCTATGGTACGATGCAGAACACTATTAATATTACTATAGGTTGCCAAATAGTGAGTTAGAATATAGAAGGTTCTCCCACTTTTGAATTGCTGAATTTGGTTAGTTATCCCTTCTTCTTTTTAAAAATTATGAGTCTTGCCTGAGAATAAGAATCAAATTTCTTATTTCAAAGAAATAGCTTTTGACTTTGTTGATTTGAAAGCTTATTATTTCATTCATTGCTATTCTCATCTTTATTTTTTCCTTCCAATTTCTTTTGGTTTTGAGTTGTTCTTTTTCCTTTTTCAGAGGAATGCTTAGATCATTGAGTTTTCAGCTTTTCTTCTTCTCTAATATATGTACCTAAAGATAAAATTTTCCTTCTAAGCATGATTTAGCTATACTCTGATAGGTTTTGATGTAATATTTTTATTATTCATTTTTTTAAAAATTTATTTTTCCATTGTGATTGTTTTTGTTGTGTTTGAGATAACTTTTTTTGTTAACCTAAAACTGCTCTAAAACAATAAAGTCCTTTAAAAAAAAAAGTCTTCTGGGGCAGAGGATTCTGACAAGACAGTGGAGTAGGAAATACTATACCAGAAATCTGTCCCCTACCTAGACAACAATTGCACTGGCACAATCTATTTGCTATAACTATTTGAAACTGTGGAGTCTATTTGAAGGCTGGTAATTTTGAGAGGAAGGCTTAGACTGTAAACAATGGTTTAAAAATAAAGGGGAGGATTCCAAGATGGCTGCAGAGCAGGTGGAAGTTACACTTACCTGCTTCTGGCCTCAAACTAGAATTATAGCTAAATTATAGCACAATCAACCTGACTAACCAATGAAAGGCTACCTGAACTGAAATATCACAACAAAGTATTTACAGACTGGTAAGAAGGGCAAAGATATGGAAAGAGCTAGCCCCATACCCAGGAGTGGTGGTTGACAAATCAGAGGAATATTGCAGCTACAAAACTCCATCTCCTTAGGAGCACATGGCATCATAAATAAAATGCCAAAGGTTAAAAACAATGGAGAATCTTAAAGGCAGCAAGAGAGAGATCATTAATTAACTGCAGGGGAGCTCCCATAAGACTGTCTGCTGATAACTCAATAAAACATTTCAGGCCAGAAGGGACTGGCATAAAATATTCAAAGTGATAAAAAGCAAGAAACTGCAACAAAGACAACTTTATACAGCAAGGCTATCATTTAAAATTAAAGGCAAAATAAAGAGCTACCCAGACCAAAAAAAAAAAAAAGAGCTAAAGGAATTCATTACCACCAAACCAGTATTGCAAGAAATGTTAAAGGGCCTGCTTTCAGAAGAAAAAGAAATAAACAAATGAGACTATATCAAACTAGCAAAAGACACCATGAACAAAATTAAAAGACAATAGGAGAACACATTCGCCAATACATCTGATAAGGGGTTAATAACCAAAATTTATAAAGAACTTCTAAAATTCAACACCAGGAAGGTAAACAATCCAATTTAAAAATGGGCAAAGTAACTGAATAGACACTTCTTCAAAGAGGACATACAGATGGCCAACAGGCATATGAAAAAGTGTTCAATGTCATTAATCATCAGAGAAATGCAAATTAAAACCACAACGAGATACTGCCTCACTCCTGTCAGAATGGCGCTCATTAACGAATCAACACACAGTAAGTGCTGGCGAGGATGTGGAGAAAAGAAAACCCTCCTGCACCGCTGGTGGGAATGTAGACTTGTGCAGTCACTGTGGAAAACAATATGGAGTTTCATCAAAAAACTAAAAATGAAATTGCCTTTTGACCCAGCTATCCCACTTTTAGGAATATATCCTAAGAACATTAAATCAATGATTCAAAAGAAGATATGCATTCTCACGTTTATTGCAGCATTGTTGACAATAGCCAAGATCTGGAAACAAAGTGTCCATCAGTAGATGAATGGATTAAAAAGCTGTGGTATATATTCAAAATGGAATACTACATGGCCATGAAAAAATAGGAAATCTTATCTTTTGCAATAGCATGGATGGACTTGGAGATGATTATGCTAAGTGAAATAAGCCAGGCAGAAAAAGACAAATATCATATGATCTCCCTTATATGTGGAATCTAATGAACAAAGCGAACTGAAGAATGGAACAAAGGGTTTCTTCTTTTTTTAAGCTATGTGTTTCAGTAATGGTATTTTGAGGGGTGGTTACCATTAGGTAATTTAAAAAATATATATCATATTCATTGTAGTCCATTAATGCACGAGTGCTTCTGCACTCCATCTTCCTTTGCTACTGCTAATCTTTGTCCTCTCCCCCTTTTTTTGTTGTCACAGATTATCCTTCTTTTATTGTGATCTTGTTGGAGCTTTTATCTGTGATTTAATTTGGTTTTATTCTTTGTATCTGGTGGGGGGAGATATATTCAGTGGGACACTTGAATCTATATAAACACAAATTAAAATCATTAAAAAAAAACAAGCAGAGGAAAAAAATATGGAATACAACCAAACAAAAACAAATTACAGAAAAACAAAAGAGAAGAACCAAACAAGAAACAGAGCTATCGGAAAGCAATATATAAAATGGCAACAAGAAACCCTCAAGTGTCAATAATTACATTAAATGTAAAAAGATTGAACTCACCAATAAAAAGGCACAGAATAGCAGAGTGGATCAAAAAAAAATTCAACTGTATGCTGCCTTCAAGACACACATCTAAGCTACAAGGATAAAAACAGATTCAAAGTGAAAGGTTGGAAAACGATTCTCCAAGCAAATAACATCCAAAGAAAAGCAGATCAAGTCATACTCATTTTTAAAAATGCTGACTACAAGACAACAAAGGTAATCAGAGACAAAGATGGTCATTTCATAGTGATAAAAGGCACATTGAATCAAGAAGACATAACACTTCTTAATATATATGCACCAAAACAAGAAGCACCAAAGTATATAAGACATCTACTAAGTGATCTAAAAATAAAAACCAACAAAAATACAATCACACTTGGAGACCTCAACACACCACTGATGGCTTTAGATCATTCATCCAAACAGAAAATCAATAAAGAAATACTGGCCTTAAATGAAACACTAGAACAATTGGGTATGATAGATATCTACAGTACATTTCATCCCAAAATGTCAGAATATACATTTTTCTCCAGTGTACATGGAACATTCTCAAGAATTAACCATATGTTGGGACATAAAACTAACACCAGCAAATTCAGAAAGACTGAAATTATACCAAGCATATTCACTGACCATAAAGCTTTGAAACTAGAATTCAATTTCAAAAAAGAAGTAAACAAACTGACAAAAATGTGGGAATTAAACAAAATACTTCTAAAAAATGACTGGATCAAAGAAGAAATAAAAGCAGAGATCAAAAGATATATACAGACAAACGAAAATGAAAACATGACATATAAGAATCTCTAGGATGCAGCAAAAGCAGTAGAAAGAAAAAAGTTCATATCATTACAGGCTTATATGAACAAACAAGAGAGAGCCCAAGTAAACAGCTTAACATCACATATTAAGGAATTAGAAAAAGAAGAACAAAGACAACCCAAAAAGCAGCAGAAGAAAGAAAATAATAAAAATTAGAGCAGAGAAAAATGAAATAGAGAACAGAAAAACTATAGAAAAAATCAATAAAACAAGGAGCTGGTTCTTTGAAAAGATCAGCAAAATTGACAAACCCTTGGCAAGACTCTAAGGAAAAAAGAGAAAGGACTCATATAAACAAAATTCAAAATGCAAGAGAGATTACCACAGATATCATAGATATACAAAGGATTATTATAGAATATGAAAAACTATATGCCACTAAATTTAACAATTTAGAATTAACATATAAATTCCTAGAACAATACAATCTTCCTAGACTGAGTCATGAAGAAGCAGAAAGCCTAAACAGACCCATAAGCAGGGAGGAAATAGAAACAACTATCAAAAACCTCCCCAAAAATAAAAATCCATGGCCAGACAACTATACTACTGAATTCTATCAAACATTCAAAGAAGATTTGGTTCCTATCCCTCTCAAAGTTTTCCAAGAAATTGAAAAAGAAGCAATACTTCCAAACACATATTATGAGGCCAACATAACCCTCATACTAATATCTGGCAAGGACAACACAAAAAAAGAAAACAACAGACCAATATTAGACAGATGCAAAAATCCTAAACAAAATACTAGCAAATCGAATACAATAACACATTAAAAAAATAATTCACCATACGTAAAATAATGTAATATACCATATCAACAAAGAACAAAAACCATATGATGCTATCAATAGATGCAGAAAAGGCATTTGATAAAATACAACATTTTACATTTAAAACACTCACCAAAATGGGTATAGAAGGAAAATCTCTCAACATAATAAAGGCCATTTATGACAAACCATCAGCTAACATCATAGTAAATGGCAAAAACTGAAAACTTTTACTCTAAAATCAGGAACAAGACAAGGCTGCCCACTCTCTCCACTCCTATTCAACATAGTGCTGGAAGTTCTAGACAGAACAGTCAGACAGAGAAAGAAATAAATGGCATTCATATTGGGAAATAAGAAGTAAAGGTTTCATATTTTGCAGATGATATGATCCTGTATATAGAAAACCCCAAAGACTCCACAGAAAGACTATTAGAAACAATAAACCAATACAGTAAGGCCACAGGATACAAAATTAATATACAGAAGTCTATTGCTTTTTTATATGCCATCAATGAAACTTCAGAAAATGATCTCAAAAAAATAATCCCTTTTATGGTTGCACAAAAAAATTAAAATATATAGGAGTAAACATAACAAAGAATGTAAAGGACCTATATAATGAAAACTACAAAGCATTATAAAAGGAAATCAAAAAATATACAATGAAATGAAAAAATATTCCTTGTTATTGGATAGAAATAAATATAGTTAAAATAGTCATATTACTCAAAGCAATTATATAAATTTAATGCAATTCCCATTAAACTTCCAATGTCATTTTTTAAAGAAATGGAACAAAACAACACCAGGTTTATATGGAACCATAAAAAACCCTGAATAGTCAAAGTAATCATAAGGGGAAAAAAACAAAGCTAGGGGCATTGCAATATCTGACTTCAAAATATACTACAGAGCCACAATAATCAAAACAGCATGGTGTTGGCAGAAAAAGACCAATGGAACAGAATAGAGAACCCAGAAATAAAACCACATATATATGGTCAAATCATCTTTGATAAAGGAGTCAAAAGCACACAATGGAGACAAGAAAGCCTCTTCAGTAAGTGGTGCTGAGAAAACTGGAAAGCCACATGCAAAAGAATGAAACTCAACTACAGTTTATCTTCTTGCACAAAAATTAATTCAAAATGGAACAAAGACCTAAATATAAGATCTGAAACAATAAATTACATAGAAGAAAACATAGGCACTAAATTCATGGACCTTGGCTGTAGAGAACATTTTATAAATTTGACTCCAAAGGCAAGGGAAGTAAAGGCAAAGATAAATGAATGAGACTACATCAGACTAAGAAGCTTCTGCAAAGCAAAAGAAACTGACAACAAAACAAACAGCCAACTAAATGGGAGATGATATTTTCAAACAACAGCACAGATAAGGGTCTAACATCCAAAATATACAAACTCACAAAACGCAACAACAAGCAAGCAAACAATTCAATAAAAAATGGGATGAGGACATGAACAGACACTTCTCCCAAGAACAAATACAAGTGACCAATAGATATATGAAAAGATGCTCATCTTCATTAGCTATTAGAGAAATGCAAATCAAAACTACAATGAGATACCACCTCACACCTGTCAGATTAGCTATTATCAACAAGACAAGTAATAACAAGTGTTGGAGAGGCTGTGGAGAAAAAGGAATCCTCATTCACTGTTGGTGGGTATGTAGAGTAGTACAACCATTATGGAAGAAGATATGGTGGTTCCTCAAAAAATTAAGAATAGAACTACTATATGACCCAGCAATCCCTCTACTCGGTATATATCCCCAAAACTCAAAATCATTGGTACGTAAAGACACATTCAGCCCCCATGTTCATTGCAGTATTGTTCACGGTGGCTAACACATGGAAACAACCAAAAAGCCCTTCAATAGATGATTGAATAAAGAAGATGTGGATAGCCCTGGCCGGTTGGCTCAGTGGTAGAGCGTCGACCTGGCGTGCGGAAGTCCCGGTTCGATTCCTGGCCAGGGCACACAGGAGAGGCGCCCATCTGCTTCTCCACCCCTCCCCCTCTCCTTCCTCTCTG
Source organism: Saccopteryx leptura (assembly GCF_036850995.1). Classification (NCBI taxonomy): domain Eukaryota; kingdom Metazoa; phylum Chordata; class Mammalia; order Chiroptera; family Emballonuridae; genus Saccopteryx; species Saccopteryx leptura. Next base: position 21,669,316 of record NC_089511.1, read on the forward strand.
TCTCTCTCTTCCCCTCCCACAGCCGAGGCTCCATTGGAGCAAAAGATGGCCCGGGCACTGGGGATGGCTCTTTGGCTTCTGCCCCAGGCGCTAGAGTGGCTCTGGTCGCAACAGAGTGACACCCGGGATGGGCAGAGCATTGCCCCCTGGTGGGCATGCCAGGTGGTTCCCGGTGGGGTGCATGCGGGAGTCTGTCTGGCTGCCTCCCTGTTTCCAGCTTCAGAAAAATACAAAAAAAAAAAAAAGAAGAGGTGGTACATATATACTATGGGATACTACTCAGCCATAAGAAATGATGACATAGAATCATCTACGACAACATGGATGGACCTTGATAATATTATACTGAGTAAAATAAGTAAATCGGAAAAAACTAAGAACTGTATGATTTTAAACATAGGTGGGACACAAAATAGAGACGCATGGACATAGATAAGAGTGCAGTGGTTACCAGGGGGAGGGGAAGGGAGAAGACAGAAAGGGTGGGGGGGAGGGGCATAAAGAAAACCAAATAAAAGGTGACGGAGGACAATTTGACTTTGGGTGTTGGGTATAAAACATAATTGAATGTCAAAATGATCTGGAGATGTTTACTCTAAATCTATGTACTCTAGTTAACCAATGTCACCCCGTTACAATTAATTGTCTAAATAAAATTTTTTTAAAAATTAATAAAAATATTTTTTTAAAAGAAAAATAAAGAGAATAAAAAATATGAAGAATGGTATCAAAGGTAATATCCTTATTGTGAGATGTGCAATAGTTTTGGAAGATGTTACCATTTGAGAAAACTGGATGAAGGGTCCATGAGATTTATTTATATTATTACTCACAGCTGCATGTTTTGTTTTTTTTCTGTATTTTTCTGAAGCCGGAAACGGGGAGAGACAGTCAGACAGACTCCCGCATGCGCCCGACTGGGATCCACCCGGCACGCCCACCAGGGGGCGACGCTCTGCCCACCAGGGGGTGATGCTCTGCCCCTCCGGGGCGTCACTCTGTTGCGACCAGAGCCACTCTGGCGCCTGGGGCAGAGGCCGAGGAGCCATCCCCAGCGCCCGGGCCATCTTTGCTCCAATGGAGCCTTGGCTGCGGGAGGGGAAGAGAGAGACAGAGAGGAAGGAGAGGGGGAGGGATGGAGAAGCAGATGGGCGCTTCTCCTGTGTGCCCTGGCCGGGAATCGAACCTGGGACTTCTGAAGCCAGGCCGACGCTCTACCACTGAGCCAACCGGCCAGGGCACAGCTGCATGTTAATCTACAATTATCTCATTAAATTTTTCATTAAAAACATTTAAAAAAAAAGAAATAAAGAATAAACTGGCAATAAATAAGTACCTATCAGTAATAACCTGAAATGTAAAGTGAATAAATGCTCCAATAAAAAGACACAGTGTAGCCCTGGCCAGGTGGCTCAGTGGTAGAGCATCAACCTGGTGTATGGACATCACAGGTTCGATTCCCGGCCAGAGCACACGGGAGAAGCACCCATCTGCTTTTCTACTCTTCCCCTCCTCCTTCTCTCTGTCTCTCTCTTCCCCTCCCACAGCCAAGGCTCCATTGGAGCAAAGTTGGCCTAGGCACTGAGAATGGCTCCATGGCTTCCGCCTCAGGTGCTAGAATGGCTCCTGTGGCAACACAGCAATGCCCCAGATGGGCAGAGCATTGCCCCCTAGTTGGTATGCCAGGTGGATCCTGGTCAGGCGCATGTGGGAGTCTGTCTCTCTGCCTCCCAGCTTCTCACTGCAGTAAAATACAAAAAAAAAAAAAAAAAAAAGACACAGGGTAGTTGAATGGATTAAAAAAATTACTCATATATATGTTTCTACAAGGGAGCCACCCAGAAAAAATGATACACACAGACTGAAGTGAAGAGATAGAAAACAATATTCCATGAAAATAGAAACAAACAAAAAGAAAAAGCTGAGGTAGCAACACTAATATCAGATGAAATAGACTTCAAAACAAAGGCCATAACAGAATAAAAAAGGGTCACTACATAATACTAAAGGGATCAATCCAATAAGGGGATATAACCCTTCATTGTAAACTCATATGCATCTAACTCAATAGCACCGAAATATATAAAGAAAATCTTGGTGAATATTAAGGGAATGACAGCAATACAGTCATAGAAGGGGATTTTAACACCTCACGGTTCTCAATGGATAGATCTTCCAGACAAAAAATCAACAAGGCAACAGTGACCTTAAAAGTCACACTGGATCGAATAAATATAATTGATATTTACAGAACATTTAATTCCAAACCAGAAGAGTATACATTATTCTCAAGTGCACAGGGAACATTCTCAAAGACAGACCACATATTAGAACACAAAATAAGTCTTATAAATTCAAAAAGATTGAAATCCTATCAAGGATTTTCTCAGAGCAAGTGGTATGAAACTAGAAGTCAACTACAATTAAAATGTGAAAAGTATTCAAACACATGGAGGCTAAATAGCATAATATTAAACAATGAATGGGTCAACAATAAGATCAAGAAAGAAATAAAAAATTACCATGAAACAAATGAAAATGAACACACAAAAATCCAAAATCTATGAACACATCAGAAGCAGTCCTAAAAGGGAAATTCATAGCATTACAGATCTACCTCAAGAAGCAAGAAAAATCTCAAAAAATCTAACCCAGGGGAAGAGAGATGTGGGGGAGGGAGAGGGGGAAGGGCATAGAGAGGGACAAATATCAGGTGACAGAAAATGATTTGACTTTGGGTGATGGGTATACAACATAATGAACTATTCAAATACTATAGAAATGTTTACTTGAAACCTATGTTTCAATGTCACCCTGTTAAATTTAATTTTCTAAATAAAAAAAAATTTTTTAAAGAGCCTAACCCTATACCTGAAAGAATTAGAAAATAGGCAATGCCCAGAGTAAGTAGAAGGAAGGACATAATAAGGATCAGAGGAGAAATATGACATAGATATTAAAATAATAATACAAAAGATCAATAAAACCAAGAACTGGTTCTTTGAAAAGATAAGCAAGATTGATGAACCTTTAACTAGCTCATCAAGAATAAAATAAAGAGGCTCCAAATAAATAAAATAAAAAGTGAAAAAGAAAAAATAACAACTGATATCACAGAAATACAAAGGATTGTAATAAAATACTATGACTAATTATACGCCAACAAATTGGACAACCTGAGCAAAATGGATAAATTCCTAAAAACATACAACCTTCCCAAACTGAATCAGGAAGAATCAGAAAACCTGAATAGACTGATTACAACTAATGAAACTGAAGCAATAATCAGAAAACTCCCAGCAAAAAACGTCCTGGATTGGATGGTTTCAAAGGCAAAGTTTACCAAATATTCAAAGAAGGACCAACACCTATCCTGCTCAAACAATTCCAAAAACTTCAAGGGAGGAAAGACTTCCAAGCTCTTTTTATAGGTTCCAAAACCAGATAAAGACACTACAAAGAAATAAAATTATAGGCCAATATTCCTGATGAACATAGACGCTAAAATTCTTAACAAAATATTAGCAACAGGATCCAGCAGTACATTGAAAAAAATCATACACCATGATCAAGTGGGATTTATTCCAGGGATGCAAGGTTGATAAAATATTCACAAATCAATAAACATGACACATCACATAAACAAAATGAAGGATAAAAATCACATGATCATATCAATAGATGCAGAAAAATCATTTGATGAACTCCAGCACCCATTTATGATCAAAACTCTCAGCAAAGTGGGAATACAGGGAACACACACCTCAACATAATAAAGGCCATATATGACATACCCACAGCCAACGTCATACTCAATGGCAAAAAGTAAAAGCTTTTATCTTAAGACCTGGAACAAGACAGAAAGGTCCATTTTTACCACTGTTATTCAACAGAGTACTACCACAGCAATTAGAAAAGAAGAAATAGAAGGCATCCAAATTGAAAAGGAGGGAGTAAAACTGTCACAGATGACATGATATTGTTCATAGAAAACCCTAAAGACTCGACCAAAAAGCTACTAGAATAAATGAATTCAGTAAAGTAGCAGGATACAAAATTAATACTCAGAAATCAGTGGCAATTTTATACACCAATGATAAACTACCAGAAGGAGAAATTAAGAAAATATCATTTACTTTTGCATTTAAGTACATCAGAATAAATTTAACCAGGGAGGTAAAAGATTGGTACTCAGAAAATTATAGTACATTGAAGAAAGAAACTGAGAAAGATACAAATAATTGGAAGCATATACCATGTTCTTGAATTAAAAGAATTAACATCATTAAAATGTCCATACTACCCAAAGCAATCTATAGATTGAATGCAATTTCCATGAAGATAGTGTATTTCACAGATCTAGATCAAATATTCCAAAAATTTATACAGAACCAAAAAAACAAACAAACAATAAACACAACAGCCTCAGCAATCCTGAGAAGGAAGAATCAACTTGGAAGTCTAACAATAATACCTGATACCAGACTATACTACAAGGCCATTGTAATCAAAACAGCCTGGTACTAGCAGAAGAAAAGGCATATAGATCCATGGGACAGAACAGAGAGCCCAGAAATAAACCCATGCTTTAATGGTCAATTAATATTTGACAAAGAAGTCAAGAGCATACAATGGAGTAAAGACAGTCTCTTCAATAAATGGTGCTGGGAAAATTGGAAAGATACACGCACAAAAAATAAAACTAGACCATCTACTTACACCATATACAAGAATAAACTCAAAATGGATAGAAGACTTAAATGTAAGTCATGAAACTGTAAAAATCCTAGAAGATAATATAGGTAATAAAATCTCAGACACATCTCGCAGCAGTATTTTTGCTGGCACATCTCCTTGGGCAAGGAAAACAAAGGAAAAAATAACCAAAAAGTCTTTGCGCAGCAAAAGAAATCATCAATAAAATGAAAAGAGCCCCCTGGTGGGCGTGCCGGGTGGATCTCGGTCGGGCACATACGGGAGTCTGTCTGACTGCCTCCCTGTTTCCAACTTCAGAGAAATACAAAAAAGAAAAAAAAAATGAAAAGAAAACCCACTTTTCTAAATACGGTAGAATATATTTACCAATCATACAGCTGATAAGGGGTAATATCCAAATTTTATAAAGAACTTATAAAATTCAACACTAAGCCTGACCAGGAGGTGGCGCAGTGGATAGAGTGTGGGACTGAGATGCGGAAGACCCAGGTTCAAGACCCCAAGGTCACCAGCTTGAGCGCAGGCTCATCTAGTTTGAGCAAGGCTCACCAGCTTGAGCCCAAGATCACTGGCTCGAGCAAGGAGTCACCCAGTCTGCTGTAGTCCCCCCCACCCCCTCACCCCTGTCAAGGCACATATGAGAAAACAATGAACAACTAAGGTGCTGCAACAAAGAATTGATGCTTCTCATCTCTCTCCCGTCCTGTCTGTCTGTCCCTCTGTCTGACTCCGATACATAAACACACAAAAAAATCCACCAAAAAATCAAAGAATCCAATTAAAAATGGGCAAAGGACCCAAATAGACACCTCTTAAAAGAGGATATACAGGTGGCCAATAGACATATAAAAACATGCTCCATGTCACTAATCATCAAAGAGATGCAAATTAAAACTACAATGAGATATCACCTCACACCTGGCAGAATGTCTATCATCAATAAATCAATAAACAAGTGTGGAGAAAAGGGAACCTTTTTGCACTGTTGGTGGGAAAGCAGACTGGTGCAACCACTGTGGAAAACAGTATGGAGTTTTCTCAAAAAATTAAAAATGGGCCCTGGCCGGTTGGCTCAGCGGTAGAGCGTCGGCCTAGCGTGCGGAGGACCCGGGTTCGATTCCCGGCCAGGGCACACAGGAGAAGCGCCCATTTGCTTCTCCACCCCTCCGCCGCACTTTCCTCTCTGTCTCTCTCTTCCCCTCCCGCAGCCAAGGCTCCATTGGAGCAAAGATGGCCCGGGCGCTGGGGATGGCTCTGTGGCCTCTGCCCCAGGCGCTAGAGTGGCTCTGGTCGCAATATGGCGACGCCCAGGATGGGCAGAGCATCGCCCCCTGGTGGGCAGAGCGTCGCCCCATGGTGGGCGTGCCGGGTGGATCCCGGTCGGGCGCATGCGGGAGTCTGTCTGACTGTCTCTCCCCGTTTCCAGCTTCAGAAAAATGAATGAAAAAAAAAAAAAAAAAAAATTAAAAATGGAACTGCCTTTTGACCCAGTGATCCCACTTCTGGGAATATGTCCCAAGAATCCCAAAACACTAATTCAAAAGAATAATTTCACCCCGGTGTTCCTTTCAAAGTTATGTACAATAACCAAGATTTGGAAGCAGCCCAAATGTCCATCAGTAGATGACTGGATAAAAATCTGTGGTATTTTTACAGAATGGAAACTATGAAATCTTACCTTTTTGGGACAGCATGGATGGACCTGGAGATTATTATGTTAAGTGAAATAAACCAGTTAGAGCAGCGGTTCTCAACCTGTGGGTCTTTCGACCCCCGCCAGGGTCGCGACCCACAGGTTGAGAACCGCTGAGTTAAAGAAAGACAAGTACCATATGATTTCATCTCTATGTGGAATCTAATGAACAAAATAAATGGACAAACAAAATACAGAGGCATGAATACAGAGAACAGACTGACTACTGTCACAGGGGAGAGGGGACTGGATGAAAGAAGGTGAAGGAATTAGCCAAATAATATATAAACATAACACAGACACAGACAATAGTGTAGTGATAGCCAAAGGAAAAGGGTGGTAAGGGCTAGATGGAGGTGGGCAAAGCAGGGGGTTAGTAAATGGGGACAGAAAGAGACTTTGCTTGGACCAACAAGCTCATGACCCTGTGTGTGCAGGTGTTTTGTTGAGTCATGCACTTTAGATCTGCATGGTTTTATTACTAAAAACCAAACCCCATATCTTACTTCTAACACGCATATTTAACTGTGAAAGTCAATGTCCACAAAGTGGTCTGCAGATCATTTATAAAAGAGTTATCTACAATGATGATTTAAAATACAGATTCCTGAATTCTCTGTCCAATGAGTCAGGATTACATTTTTCACCAGCATTCTAGTTCACTAAGTAACTATCTATATGCAAAAAGAAATAACCTTATATATAATAATAATTGACCATCTAGTCATAAAATATTCATTTGCAGAAGAATTATTAGAAGTATTTGTTTTCTAAAGAAAGTTCCTATTATATTTGCATCTTTAAAAATGTAATTAAAAAGGAAAGACAAATATGAAGCAAAATTCTAGTTTCAAAATGGTCTTTCTAAAATGAATAAGCAGATATACTGCCAATTTTGCACATAAAACATATCTTTCTAAATTTTTATTTAAATTCAAACTGTTATTTTAAAACATTATTAGGAGATCTATATCTATATATGTAAAATAGGAAATGGCAAGAACCAAATTAAGAAAATCTCATCTTATTAATAAGATCCAGATGTGTTATAATGTGAAACTATCCAATAGCAGAAACCATTTTATCTTTTCTGTACTAATTTGGGATTTTTATTTAGAGAATTATTAGATCAAAGAAACAGAAGAACAAGATAAATGGTAAGGGTAAACATTACAGAGTATATTTAAAACTTAGCCAATAAGCCAATAAATCTTAGTTAAAATTTCCTAACGGTGAGCTTAAAATTTCATGTTTAGGAAGAAATGAGATATAATTTTATCTCCTTGCATATAATACCCCCAGTTGCTTGTTAGACAGTTTACATTTCTCCTTCAGCTTTTAAATGTTTATGGTCAGATCTCACTTAATTTTTGCTTAGCGAAGCCATATTATAACTTCTATTAATCCTTACTAAAATTTTAGTTCCTTTTAACCCTTTAAAGTCTGAAGATGCAGACGTTAATTTCCTTTTATTAAAATCTTCAAAATGCTACACAATTGTTTTGTATCATCCTACTGGAAGGAGAAGAAGTATATATTCCTTTCAAGTTATATACTACCTTTCATATGATTATTGCTTTTCCAGGTAGGAACATTTTAATCAATTTTTTATATCCCTATTATTTGTTTCTACCTATTACTACTCTTAATCTTAGCCAAACGGCTAAGAAGTAATCTGCCTATTGCTTTAGTCATCTTCATAAATGTTCTGCACGGTCTTTGATCTTTTAACCCAATCTAATTGCAGTACTTCCCGGTACTCTATTCATCCTCTCTGAATCTTCATCTCTGGTAAAAAGGTGACCTTCAATTGTGATGTCTGATCCTCATGGCATTTTGAGTCACTGCTTAGTCTGTCCCTTAAAAACATTGTTTTTTTCCTGCCCTAAAACTGACCCTCTTTGTAAAACTTTCTATGAAACATTTTACAAAAACCAAATCCAAAGTGTTTATCACTAAGGAAAAACAAAGCCAAGAGGCAAATGAACAAGATTAAAAAAGAACAACCCAACTACTTAGGGAATTTAGAACCATACTGAGAGTCAATTCAAGTTTCAGTCCAAGTGTTTTACTTTGGCATGAATTGTATGAATTGGCTATTTGATTCTGAAATCTAAATGACTATATCATGCTCTATTCTCTACCCCCAAAATACTACTCTCAAGTCCATACACTGAGTTTGAAAATGACAAAATTGTGTTGCTTAATTGAACACACGCTTTGAATTATGTACATACTTTTCTTGTACTTCTTTTGTACTCCCAGTTTCATTCCAGCCCAATTTATCTTTCTCAATACTAAAGTCAGGGAATCTGTCCATCAGTTCTTCTCATGCAAACAAAAGTTTTATTACTCAACCATACCAGAAGGACTGTTTTCACCAAGATTTCCAATAATAGGTTCTACTTGTCCTCTTGAAAATAACCTACAGTGTGATAAACACTACCGTGTGGAGAACATTAGCAGAGTTCATGACTGGTAACTTCTCCTACTTATGGATATGAGTTGGTGAGAAGACATAATGCTGGGGTGAAGGTAGGGTTCAGGAATTCACTTATTAAGTGAAAAATAAATGATATTTGGCAAAATTTCAAGCCTGAGGGGCAGTTAATTATAATATATCTGGTTCACTCATTTTATATTAAGAGAAAAATCTCATGAGAATAATGTTAAAAATTAATGAAAGTAAAATGTTGGGGGAAACTTGCCATGTTACAAACCCATTGCTATAACCATAAAATTTCATATGTTTCTCAAATTTTCTTTCTTTGGCTCAAAAAGGAGCCTAAGATTTGAAGGTTTAGGTTTTCTTTTCTCCTCTCTTTAAAAGTGTGAAGATGAAGGAGGCTGGCAGAAACAGGACTGTTTGGCCTCCCCTCCCTCTATGTCACCTCCAACATAAAGAATCTCAAGGATGGCTCATCCAGTAATGTCTGAATAAAAAGAATCATAACAAGTCTGCAAAAACACTTTGGACATTCTAATTACACTTTTTGTTTGTTGCATATTTTTTTCTTTGTTCAGAGACATGTAGTGGGAAAGGAAGCTGTATCCCTGAGAAACCATTCCCAGAATGCACCCTGATGCGTGCCGCATTTGAGGCCTCTGCTCATTAAGGATACCTTTGAGTTTCTTCTTTGTTTTTTAAGAGGACAGAACCCAGTAATAACTCAAATGCTCAGACCTCTCCCCAGACATCATTTTTCTAACAGTCCAAGAGGAGCTGATTCAAGGGCAGAGGTCATAGGCTGTGCTCCATTTGCCAGCTGGCAGTAAGCTCCAAGGACAGAGGGTGCAAGAAGCGTGACGATTCCTCAAGATGCTCATTCACAGAGCATTGAGAGTATCCCCATGAATACCACAGAAATACTCATTTTATCTCCATTTGGTGGCTTGGAGAAAAGGGGGCCAATTTTCTGGGGTAGCTTTGTAGAGCTTCACATGTTATGATCCCATCTCACTAAGGCCGACTTTATTTCACACTAACACAATAAAGCTTAAGAGAGGATAAAAAGTTTCTATTATAGATAAACATTATCTGCCCTGTGACTCAGAACAGAGCAATACTGACAAGACAAACATCTGAAACTGCAGTTGAGAGGAAAACAGTGGTGGTGTGAACACTCTACCTAGAGGGATAAGTAAACCTCCAGAGGGAAATCATATTAAAATGTTGACCTATAGTTATTTTGGGTGAGTTCTTTCTTCTCTCAAACTTCTTCCTTAGTTTTTGTGTGCTGTTCCCATACCACATCCAGAATTTGACTGTTTTTCCTTTCCTAAATGGCTAAACTGAGATGCCGTGTGTAAGAAATGGAAAGTGACAAGATATGACCAAAGCATTGGAAATCAATCCAAACTAAATGTGCTTCTTAACTATAAGTGAACAGTTGAAAACAATCCTCTTTTATAGCCATGGAGATAAATACTGTTTTTATTAGGGAAAAAATTGCTTTGGACTGAATAAAGTCATTTGATTAACAAGTCAAAGCAGATGGTTTATTGATGTTTCAGAAAGGAGTTTACAAGGTCTAGTGAAAAAGAGAGACCCAGCTCTGAATTAACAAATTACCCTGGTATACAGAACATTGACAGTTCACTGCTAATAGATTTATGGGTTACTGCTGGGTGTTTCATCCCTATTTGGTTTATTATGATAAAATATTGGGGCATGAGTAACCTATAGCCTTATTGCAATATACTATATTGACCTTTGACCTTTAGGGCCTGACAGCAAAACGATGTATTAGGTTTTTAATTTGTCTTAATCTTACAGGATCAACATCAGTGTTGTGTGGTTTATTTTAAAGAGGCTATTCAGTGTAACTAACACACGGCATGCTGGCTTGGGATCTGCTGGGACTCAGTAAGTTAGCTTTCAGAGGTTACAAAAGTCACACGTTAAGATTCAAAAGTCACTCGCAAATGGCATGTGGTTTGAATAAAGAAAGTGTCTATAAGGAATCTCACTGTTCAACTTGGAAATATTTTGTCATGAGAATTTCAGAATCTTTGCATTTAAGAATAGATCTTTTGATTTTAATAAATCAAAATTTATACTTATTGGATTTCTTTTATCATCTTAATTTTAGGCTCCTGGGAAAGAATCTTCCTTACTTTCTTGTTACCTCAGTTATGCATTCAAAAAGATTTTTAAAAATAGTTTACCCAGAAATATTGACAGCAGTTTTCAGATTAACAAATCATCAAAATTGGCAGGAGCGGTAGTCAGAATCTTGTTTTAGAAATGTCCCTTTTCGTGTAAATGAATTAGATAGAAACAGGCAGAAAACTTAGGCTCAGAAAATTTATCCTACCAACTTTACTCACTTTATAATACATTTAATAAATGATCTGACTTATTGCATTAGCCTACATATCTTATTATTAATTGCATGTTTGTTCTATTCATTCTATTTTCTATATTTTGGACATAGAGTTTGCTCTTTTGGTACAGCATATAGAGTGACACACTAATAGCCCTTTTTTAAAGCTTCCATGCTAGAAATACAAGGATTGCTTTAAGTGATCAGTTTTATGTAAATGATCAAATCATCAGATTTTCATGAGAAGTAAACATTTAGCTTCACATGGTATTTTCAAAGAATTTTTACATGGATCATTCCAAATGGAAATCATTATACCAAAAGAGCTCACAGACCGAGTTCAGAAATCTGCAGGCCTTTACATTTGCTTTTCCATGGGAGCAATTTCAAACAATAAATATGACTAATGCTTCACCCTTCTGTGACTCCTATATTAGTTGCTTTCATAATACTGGATGCAAGATTCTGCTTGTGGCCTAACATATATTGACACCACAAACAAATTATCCAACCAAAACATAATAAAAAAGCAATAAAAAGTAAAATTGAAAATTATATTCTTGATAGACACCTATACTTCCTCTAGAAAGAAGGAAGATTGAAATGGGGATGAGGCAGAAGCCAACAATGAAGAAAATAAGAAAAAAAAATAATTAAATACATTTGTTATAGGTTTTATTCCAGGAAATCATGAACATATTTCAGAAAATACATTAATTTTATGGTATTTTATTTAATATGAAATCTTAAAATTATTTTTCTTACTCTGTACTTTTAGAATAGTATTTATCACAAAGATGAGTGAGAAATCACTTACTGATAAAGTAATTCAAGAGCTCTATAAAAACTGTTTTTGAAGTACAGGAAGTGAAGGTATTGTTGCCTTATCCATATGGTGAGTGAATAAGGATATATCAATGACATTTTCCTGATTTCTCAAAATTTGCTTTGAGCATTTCATGGGTAGTCAAATGATTCATTTAGCAAATATGTTATTTCAAATTTAGTTCTGTAAATATAGGAGCAATATTATTTAATTGAATGAGAACACTGGTACACAGATATTACTATTCTGGTCCACTTAATTATCCTAAAGGACTTTTACTTAGTAATTCAACTTATTTGAATGTGGGGTCCTTTTTCAATTTTGACACTTAGATTCATCATCTGATGAATTCTGCTTGTTTAATAATTTCTAGTTCAAAACATACATACATACACAAACACACACACACTACACACATACTGGAGCTAATACTCAATTCTGCCATTCTATAAACTTACTGTTTTTGGTTCAGCTAAAAAAAGATTAAGAATGAAATAGAGGCACTTTAAAGAACATGTCTAAGACATTGTGACACTATGTCTGAAGCTAGAGAAAACCACCTAAAAAAATAGAGTAGTTGCTGCCTTTCAAAAATGATACTCAACTATTAACTCTAGTACTAGAACAAAATGTCACTCCTAGATTTTGAAAAGAATCAGATGATGTTCTCCTTAGGAAAAAAAGTGGAAAAGGCTGAGTCATACTGAATTGGTGGAAGAGAAAACATCTGAATTCAGGGAAAAACTATTAATTTGCACCAAATTTTAGTTTTGCAGTGGTGCTAAACAGTATCTGCATCTCAGTGGGACACAGTGATGAATGAGAAATGAATGTATATTTTATTGCCTTTCCTACTTTTCTTTAGTAACTTGTACACTGCTAGATATAGGAATTCTTATGATTTGTTCTGCAGCCCTCCCCACCCACCCACCCACCCACTATAATAGGATCTGCAGAAATAATTTAAAAAGCTGAAAGATAACTTAGTTTTTTCTCTAAGCCTTCTTCCCTCCACCCCCTTTACACTTTTCACAAGGACGAGGTACCCTCCAAATGAACTAATACTACTACAAAATATTATTTCTGGTCTTTATTCTTATAATCTAGCAATTGTCCTAAATTTAATTTACGTGGCTTTAGATTAATTCTGATAGAAATTACTGCTCTTGATTTGTCTTCTCTTCAGACTTTACTATCACTTATCCTTTTAAAGGTTGCTATGTCTTCTCTTTCTCTTCCTTCTTTCCTTGGCCTCTAGTTTTCTCCTTTTTTTGTCCAAGAGAGGGGCATTATATAAAAATAGAACAGTATTTTTTCATATGCCTATTGGCCATCTGTATGTCCTCTTTGGAGTAGTGTCTATTCATTTCTTTTTCCCATTTTTTGATTGGATTGTTTGTCTTCCTGGTGTTGAGATTTACAAGTTCTTTATAAATTTTGGTTATTAACCCCTTATCAGATGTATTGTCAAATATGTTCTCCCATTGTGTAGTTTGTCTTTTTATTCTGTTCTTGTCTTTAGCTGTGCAAAAGCTTTTTAGTTTGATATAGTCCCTTTGTTTATCCTGTCTTTTATTTCACTTCTCCATGGAGATAAATCAGCAAATATATTGCTCCTAGAGATGTCGGAGAGCTTACTGCCTATGTTTTCTTCTAAGATGCTTATGGTTTCACAGCTTACATTTAAGTCTTTTATCCATTTTGAGTTTATTTTTGTGAATGGTGTAAGTTGGTGGTCTAGTTCAGTGTTTTTCAACCAGTGTGCCGCGGCACACTAGTGTGCTGAGACATGGTCAGGTGTGAGTATAAATACATTTAGAAACTATATTATTAACTATATGTATAATATGTACTGTGTTAGAGTGTCATTTTGTGTCATTTTGGTAGGTGGTGTGCCCCAGGATTTTGTAAATGTAAAAAATGTGCCGCGGCTCAAAAAAGATTGAAAATCACTGGTCTAGTTTCATTTTTTTGCAGGTAGCTGTCCAATTTTCCCAACACCATTTATTAAAGAGGCTGTCTTTACTCCATTGTATTTCCTTACCTCCTTTGTCAAATATCAGTTGTCCATAGAGCTGTGGGTTTATTTCTGGGTTCTCTGTTCTGTTCCATTGATCTATATGTCTGTTCTTATGCCAGTACCAGGCTGTTTTGAGTACCATGGCCTTGTAGTATAACTTAATATCAGGAAGTATGATACCTCCCACTTTATTCTTCTTTTTTAAGATTGCTGAGGCTATTCATGTTCTTTTTTGGTTCCATATAAATTTTTGGAATATGTGAAAAAATGCTCAACATCACTAATCATTAGAGAAATGCAAATGAAAACCACAATGAGATATCACCTCACACCAGTCAGAATGACGCTCAACAACAAAACAACACAGAATAAGTGCTGGCGAGGATGTGGAGAAAAGGGAACCCTCCTGCACTGCTGGTGGGAATGCAGACTGGTGCAGCCACTGTGGAAAACAGTATGGAGATTCCTCAAAAAACTGAAAATCGAACTGCCTTTTGACCCAGCTATCCCACTTTTAGGAATATACCCTAAGAACACCATAGAACTGTTCCAAAAGGAGAAATGCACCCCCATGTTTATGGTAGCATTGTTCACAATAGCGAAGATCTGGAAACAGCCCAAGTGTCCGTCAGAGGACGAGTGGATTAAGAAGCTTTGGTACATATATACTATGGAATACTACTCAGCCATAAGAAATGATGACATCGGATCATTTACAATAACATGGATGGACCTTGATAACATTCTACAGAGTGAAATAAGTAAATCAGAAAAAAACTAAGAACTATATGAACCCATACATAGATGGGACATAAAAATGAGAGACTCAGAGACATGGACAAGAATGTGATGGTAACGGGGGGTGTGTGTGGGAGGGATGGGGCGAGTAAGGAGAGAGAGGGGGTGAGGGGAGGGGAGGGGCATAAAGAAAACCAGATAGAAGGTGATGGAAGACAATTTGACTTTGGGTGAGGGCTACGCAGCATAATCAAATGTCAGAATAATATGGAGATGTTTTCTCTCAACATGTGTACCCTGATTTATCAATGTCACTGCATTAAATTTAATAATAATAATAAAAAAAGAAAAAATATATAATAGTATTATTTCAGTTTTCATTTTCTCAAAATTCAAGAATCCTTACTCTTTGGAAAAATAAACCCTAATGATCAATATGACTTTAAATATCTGGGTAGATATTTTTGAAAATAGAAATTTATTTTATACTTGTAAATTGTAGACCTGAAAGTGAACCAGAGAGTAAGAACAAATAAGACTTATTAAATGATAAAATCCACATAAAGTAAATTGTAGAATAAGAGGATAGTTGAACAGCTAAGAAGCTGGGCAAACTGCTAGGTGACTTTGGAGTAGAATCTGCTACAGTTCAAGGACAGAATACTGATAATGTGATATCAAGCCTACAGAGTTAGCTTTCAACAAGGAAGGATGCAAACCTAAGCATTTTTGGTTCAGTGAAACCACTTCCAATGAGAAGATCATGGATGTGTTTCAGAAAGGTAGTGAAGCATTTCGAACTGTGTATATATCTCAGATCTGAACTGATTGTTATGGCTAGAGTTCCTCCAGTCCTTCCTTCTTTTAAGCAATCTTTAGGAGTTGAGATGTGCTTATTGAGGAAAATACAAAGCCAAAGCAACTCAGTTTTTAAGAGCAAGAGTTGTGATAAAGGCACAAACAAGTACCAGCCTAACTGATACACTAAATATTTATTTTAATCAAGTCCTCCAAATAGCTCTGGGATGAACCCATAAAGCTATCCCAATTTCTTCCACTCCCACAATAGCAAAAATTCCCCTTTTTTAGTTGCCTATGGTTTATCTTTCATCTTGAGTTTTTAACCTATAAAGATAAGTAAAAACATATTTAAAGGAAAGAAAGAACTTGGAAGTTCGTAGCCACAAATGAGTCATATTTATGATACATGAGGTTTGCAGTTAACAACTAGACACAGTGGGAATTACATTTTTGAAAAGCAAACAGTTAAAATGAAAAATATTATGGATAAAAGAAAGAACTGGACAGGAAATAGAAAAGAGGGGAGAATGAAAGGACATAATATGCTAATCATCAAGGGTCAGACAAAATGGGGGACAAAAAAGCAAAATGAAATAATTCTCAATAGGGGAATTAAAGAAAATCAGAAAGATTTAAAAACAGATTCAGAAGGGAGTGGGACAGGACCACTACAAGGCTCAATACATGAAATTTGGCAAGAATATTATGTAGCCCTTTGCATAGCTTTCGGTAAAAAAGCTGATAACAAGAAAATTAAGAATATTACATAGGAGATGACGTCAGAGTAATGGCATGGTAGGAAGAGATACCGATAAATCTCCCCCAAAACTCAACAAGATCATCAACCAGAAACAGAAAAACCTACCCTTGGAGCCTCCAGATGTTTCGCAATACACACGAAGGTATGGTCGAGCGAAAAATTGGCTAAATATATAATCAAACCCCGAAGGAAATAGGGAGTAAGAAATGTTCCACCTTCCTCACTAACCTAAACAGGGAGGCTTTCACTGGGAACTGAGAATATAGAAACTAAGGCGGGCAAAGGGGGTGAATAGATCCAGGCCACGGCACAAAAGGCCGAACCAGGCTGTGGCATGGAGATCCAAGCTGAGGAAAAACTGTTCCTGTGGCAACCCAGGCAATACAAGCTAACACTCGCGCCAAACCCAGACAAAGAAAGACAAGTGGGGCAGCCATTTTCCCCGATCCCCTGGTTGGCGCGGGCAGATAGTGGGCGAGAGATTCCTTCCAAAGCCCCGGGAGTGGGCACCCGTGTTATCCCACAGAGAGGCAGAGTCAGAGGCCTTTGTGTGGGCCAAAAGCGGAATCTCCGGGCCGCCGCAGCGCCCTGAAAAAGCCACGCATGGGGAGGGAGCGAGAACTAATTCCAACGCTGGAACTTTTCCGTGCGGGTGGGGGTTTTACTCAGAGGGTGAGGCGGCCGGCCTGACATCCTGGTCAGCGCGCGCAGATAGTGGGCGAGAGATTCCTTCCAAAGCCCCGGGAGTGGGCGCCCGTGTTGTCCCACAGAGAGGCAGAGTCAGAGGCCTTTGTGTGGGCTGAAAGCAGAATCTCTGGGCAGCCCCAGCGCCCTGGGAAAGCCGCGCACGGGAGGGAGCGAGAACTAATTCCAACGGTGGAACTTTTCCGTGCTGGTGGGGGTTTCACTCAGAGGGAAACGTGGCCGGCCTGATATCCTGCTCTGCGCACACAAATAGTGAGCGAGAAATTCCACCGAGTGCCTCGGCAGTGCGCGCCCGTGTTATCGCACAGAGGGGCAGAGTCAGGGGCCTTTGTGTGGGCCAAAGCGAAATCTCGGGCCACCCCAGCACCTTGCAAAAGCCACGCACGGGGATGGAACGAGAGCCAATTCCAACGCTGGAACTTTTCCATGCGGTTGGGGGTTTCACTCAGAGCGTGAGACTGCCGGTCTGATATCCTGGTCTGCGCGTGCAGATAGTGAGCGAGAGTTTCCTCAAAGTGCTCCGGGAGTGGGCGCCCGCCTGTGTTACCAGACAGAGTGGCAGAGCCAGAGGTCTTTGAGTGGGCGGAAGCCCCGCCTGATTATGCTAGCAGCTCTGACTGACTGAGCCTTACCCAGAGCCCTGTGCTGAGTGGAAATAGAGTGGGGAGTTGCCAGCTCTTTGAGCCTCTTACTATCTAGGCAGAGGCAGAGGCAGCAGCAACCCCATAGCTGGATTATCAGGCTACTAATTGAGGAAGGAAAGACTAGGAGAAAGGCTCCAGGAACACGGACTCTCTCACTGTCGGACCCTATAAATGCTAATGAGCCTCGACTGCCAACGAGACTAGAGCACAATACATGACATCGCCATAGAGACTTATCAACTGCAAATCTCTACCTGAGCGTGCCAAAGGGGCAGAACCTGGGGTACAGAGTCACCGACCAGGAAGAGGGAGAGAAAAGAAAAAGCAAGAAGATAACCTCTCAAAATCAAGAATAATCTGCAGACTTTATAACCTATCCCATTTTATTATATTTGTTCGTTTCTCTTATCTTCATTCTTGATATTTTTTTTTCCTCCTCCAATTTGGCCGATTAACTCTCTGCCGGTCTTACTCTCTCCTCTCCTTGAACTACACTACCCATAAGTGTTACATCTCCCATTATCTTTTCTTTCCTCTTCCTTTCTCTCTATGAGGGTTGCACTCCAAAACCCTTAACTCTCTCTCTCTCTCTCCTTTTTCTTTCTTCTTCTTTTAGTGGTTCTCTCTTTTTTTCTCTCTCTCTCTTTCTTTTCTCCCTCTATATTAGTTTCTTCCTTTCTCCTTTACATCTCCTCTCATTCAAATCTCAATAACAAACAAATTATCTTATCTGGGACTCAAACTTATGTTTGTGGCATTTTGGGGGGTTTTTACTTTACCTTTTTAACTCACTAGCAGTGCTCCCATCCCTGGCTCTCTATTTTATCTAGTTCTTGTTCCACTAAATATAATAGTAATTTTTTAATTTGTCCCCCCATTTTCCTGTTTCCCTCTTATTCCTCTCATCATAACTTAGTCAACCAACACCTAAAAGCAAATCATTTTATTCTTGACCCAAATTTTTTCCTTATTTGCTTTTTGTGGGTCCATACCCTTTTTTTTTTCTCTCTTTTTTTTTTTTGCCCCTTTATTACTTCTCCCCAATTCAGGCCCTGCATTACAGGCATTGTTTGTTCTATTTACTACAATATAATTCACAGTTCACCACAAGATTTTCTCAAGAAAGAGGGGAGAGGAGAGGAGAGGAAAAAAGGAGGGGGGGAATAATTTCCTTTTTTTAAATTTTTATTTAATTTTATTTTTCTTTATTTCATTATTAATTAAAAAAAAAAACTTTTTTATTTTTTATTTTTTTTTAACTTTTTATTCTTTATTAAATCTCATTAATACTATCAACAAAACCACCCTCAGATGCCATTAAGGAAGAGAAAATCGAATATCATGGATACAAAAGAAAGAGAGGTAACACAGCTAGATGAGGAAAAAAATCTATGGAGAAAAAATTTAATATATTGGAAACCTTGGAGCTAAATGACAGAATTTAAGATAGACATCCTAAAAATCCTCCTAGATATACAAGAAAACACAGAAAGGCAATTTAGGGAGCTCAGAAAACAACTCAATGAACACAAAGAATATATTTCCAAGAAAATTGAAACTATAAAAACAAATCAAACAGAGATGAAAAACTCAATTCACGAGCTGAAAAACGAGGTAACAAGCTAAGCTAATAGAACAGGCCAGATAGAAGAGAGGATTAGTGAAATAGAACACAAGCAACTTGAGGCACAACAGAGAGAAGAAGAAAGAGACTCAAAAATTAAAAAAAAATGAGATAGCCCTACAAGAATTATCTGACTCCATCAAAAAGAATAACATAAGAATAATAGGTATATCAGAGGGAGAAGAGAGAGAAAATGGAATGGAGAACATACTCAAACAAATAATAGATGAGAACTTCCCAAGCCTGTGGAAAGAACTAAAGCCTCAAATTCATGAAGCAAACAGAACTCCGAGTTTTCTTAACCCCAACAAACCTACTCCAAGGCACATCATAATGAAACTGGCACAAACCAATGGCAAAGAAAAAATTCGCAAGGCAGCCAGGGAAAAGAAGAATACAACATATAAAGAAGGCCCATTAGATTATCATCAGATTTCTCAGCAGAAACTCTACAAGCTAGAAGAGAGTGGACCCCAATATTTAAAGTCCTGAAAGAGAGGAACTTTCAGCCACAAATACTATACCCATCAAAGCTATCCTTCAAATATGAAGGAGAAATAAAAACATTCACAGATACAGAAAAGATGAGGGAATTTATCATCAGAAAACCCCCACTCCAGGAATTACTAAAGGGGGTTCTCCAATCAGATACAAAGAACAAAAAAAAAAAAAAAAACAAAGCCACAAGTAAAAGCTCCAAAAAAACCCACAATAAAACCAAATTTAAACTGTGACAACAACAAAAAGAAAGGGGGGGAGAGGCCTGACCAAGCGGTGGCACAGAGGATAGAGCGTCGGACTGGAATGTGGAGGACCCAGGTTCGAGACTCTGAGGTAGCCAGCTTGAGCGCGGGTTCATCTGGTTTGAGAAAAGGTCACCATCTTGTACCCAAGGTCACTGTCTCGAGCAAGGGGATACTCAGTCTGCTGAAGGCCCATGGTCAAGGCACATATGAGAAAGCAATCAATGAACAACTAAAGTGTCTCAACGAAAGGGGGGGAGAGGATGGAGGTTAACAGTAGCAAAGGATGATGGAGTGCAAAAGTACTCACAAAATAGTGCACTACAATGAACAGGGTAGGAACTCTTTTCATTACTTAAAGGTAACCACCATTGAAAAACCACCACAGAAGCACATGAGATAAAAAAGATAGCAACAGAGGAAAGATGTATGGAATACAACCAAATAAAAACAAAAGATAGAAAAACGAAAGAGAAGGATCAAACAAGACACAAAACTAACAGAAAGCAATATATAAAATGGCAATAGGGAACTCACAAGTGTCAATAATTGCACTAAATGTAAACGGATTAAACTCACCAATAAAAAGGCACAGAGTAGCAGAATGGATTAAAAAAGAAAATCCAACTGTATGCTGCCTACAGGAAACTCATCTAAGTAACAAGGATAAAAACAAATTCAAAGTGAAAGGCTGGAAAACAATACTCCAAGCAAATAACATCCAAAAAAAAGCAAGCATAGCAATACTCATATCTGATAATGCTGACTACAAGACAGCAAAAGTACTCAGAGACAAAAATGGCCATTTCATAATGGCTAAGGGGACACTGAAGCAAGAAGACATAACAATTCTTAATATATATGCACCAAACCAAGGAGCACCAAAATATATAAGACAGCTACTTATTGACCTTAAAACAAAAACTGACAAAAATACAATCATACTTGGAGACCTCAATACACCGCTGACGGCTCTAGATCGGTCATCCAAACAGAGAATCAAGAAAGATATAGTGGCCTTAAACAAAACACTAGAGCACCTGGATATGATAGACATCTACAGGACATTTCATCCCAAAGTGACTGAGTATACTTTTTTCTCCAGTGTACATGGATCATTCTCAAGAATTGACCATATGTTGGGCCACAAAAACAACATCAGCAAATTCCAAAAAATCGAAGTTGTACCAAGCATATTTTCTGATCATAAAGCCTTGAAACTAGAATTCAACTGCAAAAAAGAGGAAAAAAAATCCCACAAAAATGTGGAAACTAAACAACATACTTTTAAAAAATGAATGGGTCAAAGAAGAAATAAGTGCAGAGATCAAAAGATATATACAAACTAATGAAAATGACAATATGACATATCAGAATCTATGGGATGCAGCAAAAGCAGTGATAAGAGGGAAGTTCATATCACTTCAGGCATATATAAAGAAACAAGAGAGAGACCAAGTGAACCACTTAACTTCACACCTTAAGGAACTAGAAAAAAAAGAAAAAAGACAACCCAAAACCAGCCAAAGAAAGGAGATAATAAAAATCAGAGCAGAAATAAATGAAATAGAGAACAGAAAAACTATAGAAAAAATTAATAGAACAAGGAGCTGGTTCGTTGAAAAGATCAACAAAATTGACAAACCCTTGGCAAGACTTGCCAAGGAAAAAAGAGAAAGAACTCATATAAACAAAATCCAAAATGAAAGAGGAGAAATCACCACGGACACTGTAGATATACAAAGAATTATTGTAGAATACTATGAAAAACTTTATGCCACTAAATTCAACAACCTAGAAGAAATGGATAAATTCCTAGAACAATACAACCTTCCTAGACTGAGTCAAGAAGTAGAAAGCCTAAACAGACCTATTAGTAGAGAAGAAATAGAAAAAACCATTAAAAACTTCCCCAAAAATAAAAGTCCAGGCCCTGACGGCTATACCAGAGAATTTTATCAAACATTCAAAGAAGACTTGGTTCCTATTCTACTGAAAGTCTTCCAAAAAATTGAAGAAGAAGCAATACTTCCAAACACATTTTATGAGGCCAACATAACCCCCATACCAAAACCAGGCAAGGATGGCACAAAAAAAGAAAACTACAGACCAATATCTCTAATGAATACAGATGCTAAAATACTAAACAAAATACTAGCAAATCGAATACAACAACATATTAAAAAAATAATACATCATGATCAAGTGGGATTCATCCCAGAATCTCAAGAATGGTTCAACATACGTAAAACGGTTAACGTAATACACCATATCAACAAAACAAAGAACAAAAACCACATGATCTTATCAATAGACGCAGAAAAGCCTTTCGATAAAATACAACACAATTTTATGTTTAAGATTCTCAACAAAATGGGTATAGAAGGAAAATATCTCAACATGATAAAGGCCATATATGATAAGCCATCAGCTAACATCATATTAAATGGCACTAAACTGAAGGCTTTCCCCCTTAAATCAGGAACAAGACAGGGTTGTCCACTCTCTCCACTCTTATTTAATGTGGTACTAGAAGTTCTAGCCAGAGCAATCAGACAAGACAAAGAAATAAAAGGCATCCATATCGGAAAAGAAGAAGTAAAGGTATCACTTTTTGCAGATGATATGATCCTATACATCGAAAACCCCAAAGAATCCACAAAAAGACTACTAGAAACAATAAGCCAATACAGTAAGGTCGCAGGATACAAAATTAACATACAGAAGTAATAGCCTTTCTATATGTCAACAATGAAACAACTAAGAACGAACTCAAAAGAATAATCCCCTTCACGATTGAAACAAAAAAATAAAATACTTAGGAATAAACATAACAAAGAATGTAAAGGACTTACATAATGAAAACTATAAACCATTGTTAAGAGAAATCGAAAAAGATATAATGAGATGGAATAATATTCCTTGTTTTTGGTTAGGAAGAATAAATATAATCAAGATGGTAATATTACCCAAAGCAATATACAAATTTAATGCAATTCCCATCAAAATTCCAATGACATTTTTTAAAGAAATGGAGCAAAAAATCATCAGATTTATATGGAATTATAAAAAACCCCGAATAGCCAAAGCAATTCTAAAGAAAAAGAATGAAGCTGGGGGCATTACAATACCTGACTTCAAACTATATTATAGGTCCACGACAATCAAAACAGCATGGTATTGGCAGAAAAATAGACACTCAGACCAATGGAACAGAATAGAAAGTCCAGAAATAAAACCACATATATATAGTCAAATAATTTTTGATAAAGGGGCCAACAACACACAATGGAGAAAAGAAAGCCTCTTCAATAAATGGTGCTGGGAAAACTGGAAAGCCACATGCAAAAGAATGAAAATGGAGTAGAGTTTGTCCCCTGTACTAAAATTAACTCAAAATGGATCAAAGATCTAAACATAAGACCTGAAACAATTAAGTACATAGAAGAAGACATAGGTACTAAACTCATGGACCTGGGTTTTAAAGAACATTTTATGACTTTGACTCCAAAGGCAAGAGAAGTAAAGGCAAAAATTAATGAATGGGACTAAATCAGACTAAGAAGTTTTTGCTCAGCAAGAGAAACTGATAACAAAATAAACAGACAGCCAACTAAATGGGAAATGATATTTTCAAACAACAGCTCAGATAAGGGCCTAATATCCAAAATATACAAAGAACTCATAAAACTCAACAACAAACAAACAAACAATCCAATAAAAAAATGGGAAGAGGACATGAACAGACACTTCTCCCAGGAAGAAATACAAATGGCCAACAGATATATGAAAAGATGCTCATCTTCATTAGCTATTAGAGAAATGCAAATCAAAACTGCAATGAGATACCACCTCACACCTGTTGGATTAGCTATTATTAACAAGACAGGTAAATAGCAAATGTTGGAGAGGCTGTGGAGAAAAAGGAACCCTCATACACTGTTGGTGGGAATGTAAAGTAGTACAACCATTATGGAAGAAAGTATGGTGGTTCCTCAAAAAACTGAAAATAGAACTACCTTATGACCCAGCAATCCCTCTACTGGGTATATACCCCAAAAACTCAGAAACATTGATACGTAAAGACACATGCAGCCCCATGTTCATTGCAGCATTGTTCACAGTGGCCAGGACATGGAAACAACCAAAAAGCCCGTCAATAGATGACTGGATAAAGAAGAGGTGGCACATATACACTATGGAATACTACTCAGCCATAAGAAATGATGACATCAGATCATTTACAGCAAAATGGTGGGATCTTGATAACATTATAAGAAGTGCAATAAGTAAATCAGAAAAAAACAGGAACTGCATTATTCCATATGTAGGTGGGACATAAAAGTGAAACTAAGAGACATTGATAAGAGTGTGGTGGTTACGGGGGGAGGGGGGAGATGGAGAGGGAAAGGGGGAGGGGGGGCACAAAGAAAACTAGATAGAAGGTGACAGAGGACAATCTCACTTTGTGTGATGGGTATGCAACATAATTGAATGACAAGATAACCTGGACTTGTTATCTTTGAATATATGTATCCTGATTTATTGATTTCGCCCCATTAAAAATATAAAATTATTAAAAAAAAAAAGAATATTACATAGCCTGATCTGTGGTGGCACAATGGATAAAGTAGTGACCTGGAATGTTGAGGTCGCTGGTTCGAAACCCCAGGCTTCCCAGACAAGGCACATGTAAGAAACAACTACTATGAGTTGATGCTTCCGCTGCTGCCCCCTCCCTTTAAAATCAATAAATAAAATCTTGGCCCTGGCTGGTTGGCTCAGCAGTAGAGCATCTGCCTGGCATGTGGAGGTACCAGGTTCGATTCCCGGCCAGGGCACACAGGAGAAGTGCCCATCTGCTTCTCCACCCTTCCCCCTCTCCTTTCTCACTGTCTCTTTCTTCCCCTCCCGCATCCAAGGTTCCATTGGAGCAAAGTTGGCCCGGGCACTGAGGATGGCTCCATGGCCTCTGCCTCTGCCTCGGGTGCTTGAATGGCTCTGGTTGCAATGGAGAAACACCCCAGAGGAGCAGAGCATCGCCCCCTGGTGGCTATGCCGGGTGAATCCCAGTCAGGGGCATGCAGGAGTCCATCTCTGCCTCCCTGCTTCTCCCTTCAGAAAAAAAAATAAAATAAAATAAAACTTTTAAAAATATATATATAAAACTCCAGTAATTAAAGTCAATAGCTGAAAAAACTCCAAACCGAAAGAGTTAACAAAGAGGTTGAAAAGAACATTATATGTAATTATATTTAAATCTACAGATTTGTATGAAATAGTCTCAAGAATGAAAAACTGTGGAACATCCATAATTAATCTTAGAGCTCAAAGTTAAACCCATTGTCAAAGAACAAACAAAAAGATGCTACCTCCACATTCTCAAGATAACAGAAATTGAAACATTGTGTTATATACCCTGGCACAGGTTCCTGAAAACTATAGTTCACTGCTAATTCATATATAAACAGCTAAGATAAAAACTAGCAACCCTAAATTTTTCAAAATCATCCACATCAAATAAACCACATAGGTTTTTTATAAAATTTAAGATTTACTTAATAATGACAAATTAGAATAGAGCAAGACTATTTGGATAACATCAGGCATTTTGCAATATCTAATTACTACTTTAAAAACTTCTTGTGACTCTGAATGGATTCCAAGAAAATTAAGTCATTATGACCTGGTTTCTATATGACAAAGTCTGTTAAGGTGACACTGAAGTCCCACTATCTCATTTTTTTGTTTTGTTTAAAACTTTTCTGAAATGAGAGGCAGGGAGGCAGAGAGACAGACTACTGCATGTGCCTGACCAGGATCCACCGGGCATGGCCACCAGGGGGTGATGCTCTGCCCACCTGGGGCATTGCTCCATTGCGACTGGAGCCATTCAAGTGCCTGAGGCAGAGGCCATGGAGCCATCCTCAGTGTCCAGGCCAACTTTGCTCCAATGGAGCCCTGGCTGTGGGAGGGGAAGAGAGAGAAAGAAAGAGAGGAGAGAGAGAGAGAGAGAGAGAGAGAGAGAGAGAGAGAGAGAGAAAGGAGAAGGGGAAGGGGGAGGGGAAGGGGAAGGGGAAGGGGAAAAGGATGGGTGGAGAAGCAGATGGGCGCTTCTCCTGTGTGCCCTGGCTGGGAATCGAACCTGGGACCTCTACACGCTGGGCAGTGCTTTACCACTGAGCCAACCAGCCAGTGCTCCCCTATTTCGTTTTAATTATATATTGCCTAATTACATACAGATGCAATGAATTCAGTGCAAAAAAACAAAAAAGTGAATTTAAAACATCACACCATATGTTAAAATTTAATTAATAAGCTAAGAATAAAAAATAGTGGTAAAAAGAATGAAAATAGAAAAACCATTGTAAATGGAATTAAAACCCACATTATTTTTGCTTTTTATCGTTGGCTAAAATAAGCATTAACTTACTGGAACACATATCCTACTCCTAGGTTTTATGCACAAGGAAAAGTTGTGACTCTTGAAATTTCTTATCCAAATTTTGTGGAAAGGTAGAGAAGTTATGAGGGAAAATGAATTGGTAAGAAAATGAAAACATTTTAAGGTGACATTTAGAGATATTTGTAGTACTCAGGGATGCTTCAGAAATCCATATGGGGACAACACTTTAAAAGATACTGCAGATTCTACTATGAATGTCCCTAAATGTCAACATCATTGCAAAGGAAAGTAACAACTCAGTTAATTCAAATTATTATGGAAGGTTTAGAGAATAAATACTAGATGAAGTTTCCCAAATGATCTAAATGATGTTACATTTTGTACTTATAGTTTAGCATTCTTACTTGCTTTTTTTCTACATAGTGTAGAAAGTGAATTACAATAACTAAAAAATGAATATAAAGATCTTATCCCATGATTAGGATATCTGAACAATAAGCCAAGAAAATATCAAAATATAATAGCATAATAAAGCTAATTCTATAATTATTTTAATATTTTGTTAGTCTAAATAAAAGTATGAAAATAAGGGACAATAACCTGAAATTAAAAAACAATTCTTGGAAAAATCCCCTGAAGAGATAATACAATTGAATAATTTAAAAGATGAATACAAAAATTGAAGAGCCAGACATAGAATAAATTACCTATTTGATAAGAGTAATCATATCTTTCAAAGGACAAATTCCTAAAATAACTAGACAAAACAATGTAATCAATAATTCTAATATTAACTTTCACAGAAATAGCAAGACAATATCCCCATCATTTTCCAAGTGGTCCCTAATTACACTTTTCAGACTATAGGGCAAACCCATATAGTATTATAATATAAATTTTGGTAATAATCATGGTTCCTGAAAACTTAATTCATTACCCTAAAAAACAGTAGATCCTGATAAACTAGAAAAATGTACACATATTATGAATATCAGATCTATAGTAAATTATAAGTACTTCTAGTAATCTCTAACTTTTTGAGATTTGGAGCATGGTGAACAATACTCTTTCATACAAAACATACTTTGCATTACTTTTGGAAGCTGAATACCATGCTGGTTGAACTATAGGTGTGAAGAAGTATGGTAAGTCTTCTGTTTCTTGTATTTACGTCACAAAGAAAGTGTATTCTTGGCATGACTACACTGAGTACCAGAATGGACCATTGTAACATATTCTATCAAAAGCTACATTAAAAATCTACATCAGAAACCAATAGGTCTATCATCAAATTCCCTGACATAAATCATACCAATTCTATTTTCCCTAGGCCTTAATTTCTAAATCATATATGTATACGCATAAATGTGTGTATTTCCCCCCACTAACTGTGGTCAGGACTAAAGTGTTATAACTTTGCTTACCATCTTCAGAATTACCATAACAACAAAAACAAGAGTATTGTGTACATCCTAAAGAATTCAGAGGTCTTATTATACCTTGGCAGTAAGCATGTTAGAAATAAACATATACTACATTTAACCAAAACCTACCTTGAAGTTTACAAATATATTTTAGCAATATAGTTTATTTAAAGGTGCTGGAGTTACATGAGATTACTCTAAATCATGCCTGTAGACAGATCAATATATCACAGGTGATGACAGCTCAGGTAAAACAAGAAGAATGGTTAAAGAGACCATGATAGCAAAGCTTCAGAGTAAATGAAACACACAAGGAAATCTGGGGCTTTCTTAGAGGGCGGATTTTAACTTTCATTATAGAGAGGGCAGGAGTCGTAGGCAAGGGCAGGAGTAGTAGGCGAGGGCAGAAGTCGTAGGCGAAGGCATAAGTCTTAGAATAAAATTTTGAAGAATCAGGAAGTCTATTTGGCACTTACATTCAAAGATATTTCCATGTGGTAGAGTCAATATAAGAAATCTACCATCCACCATGATACAAACATTAAAGAAAATTCTAAAGCATGCTGCAATTTTGCAGAATGAAATGAATGGATTAATAAAATATTGTTATTCCAAAGGAAATTAAAAATCCAAACAATTTATTCTCATTACCATTTAATCAATTTGCATTTAATTATAACAAATAATTTGTTGTTTAGTTTAGTTTTCTGTTTTGTGATCTGTTATAAAAATCATTGATGGAAATATAAGAAGTTGGTCAAGGCCAGAATTCATGGCTGTCATTTATATAAAGAATATTTGGGAAATGATTAAAATGAAAGATTAGTGACCCTACCAAAGATCAAGAACCATTCTCAGCTATAAATACTCACAATGGTTCCTAATATTTTGGATACACACTGCTAAAGATTTAAAGATAAAATGATATGCTAGGCAGCAAAGAACTCATGGTCAAGTGAACAGTCCTAGTTTCTAAGGAAGAAATGCATTTGTTAAGACCTAAATAAATCAAGAAATGGTAACCAGTGGCTTCCAGAATGATAAAGATATTGAAGAATATGTGACTTTCTAAAGAAATTAAGTTCTAGGTGAGCAAGATGCATATTTAATATTCATAGTAAAATAGATTCTTCTATGCTTCTACGACAGTGGACATCATCAGTTTACTATCTATTGTTAAAGTGACTAAAGAAACAATGGATGTGCTTCTGAGAGATGAATAGGATTAAATTATGACAGGGTGACCTCAAAGAATATGAAGAAGGAAGCCTCTGGTGTTTGCTACAAAAATGTCTAAAACAGAGATCCAAGATGGCAGTGAAATAGGTGGATGTTATACCCACCTCCTCTGACGACTAAACTGGAATTACAACTAAAATTAGAGAAATCAACCTGAATAGCCAACTAAAGACTAGCTGAAGAGAAGTCTTACAACCAAGGATTTACAAAAGAAGCCTCATCAAGATTGTAGGAAGAAGGGGTGGCGACACAAAAAGGGCCCTACTCCCAAGGGGAGCTGAGATTCCGGAGGTATATTTCATATGAAAAAGCTCTCCTTGAGGATTGTGGGGTCTCAAGCTCTTGTTGTTCTCCCCAGTGCAGAGCCAGGAAGAGGCACCCAAATAACATCTGGCTATGAAAATAAGTGGAGAGTCTGTCAGGGAGAGATGTGTGTCTGCTAGAGACACAAGCATCCTCTTAAAGAGCCAGTGCACAAAATCTCATTTGCAGACACTCACTCTGGGCTCCACCAATAGATGGAGGGTGAAGTGGACTAGGGTCTTGCAAGGTTAAACTATATGGCTCTGGAAAGAGAGCTGAAGGGACAGCCACCAGGACACTGTGCTGAGTCACTCTGCAACACCACAGAAGCCATCTTTCTTGGGTAGAGCTTTCACCTCCATATGGCATCAGCCTGGAGGAATGCAATCGCCTCATCCCGTCCTCCTTGTGGAACTTGTGCCCTGCTCAGAAGTCAGCTGCTTGGGCCAGAGTGTAGAAGTCTGGGCAGATACAGGAGGTATCAGTGACTGAGTTGCATGGCTTTAATACGACATTCCCCCCACCATCCCAACTGGTGCCACTTTCTCACCAGAGATCCTATGGCCCTCCTTTCCCAGCTCTCAGGAGCCCCACCCTCCCAACTACTGGTGCCTCCTCCCTGCTGAGGTCTGGGCAGAATCCAGGACTGAGTTGTGTAGCTCTGAGATATAGGCCACCCCCCACACCTTCACACAAGACTAACCAGCACCTACCCCTCATTAGAGATCCACTGGCCTCACCCTCCCAACTCTGACTCCCTGCTGATATTAGGCTCCTGACAGAATCTGAGACAGACCAAGTCATGTGGCTCTAGGACAGGAGCCACTTTTCCCTTGCACACCAAACGGGTGCAGTCTTTCCTTAACAGGGCCAAATCTTGGTCTTTTCGGGCATGATCAACTCTGTTGGCCTCACCCTGCTGACTCCTTAACACCCCACCCCAACACAAAAGTGTGCAAGCCCCCAGTGGGTAACAGCTAGACTTGATATACTCTGGGACTTTTACTGAGTGGCCTCAGACCCAGCACTGGTACCCAGTTTGAACCCATATCAATCTAGTGAACACCACCTACCCCTAATTCATGACTCACTGAGAACCTACTGTATGCAACTCAAGTACTGCCAGAGGCTCTTGCAGTGACTGAGCCTAACAGGCTGCTGGCAGGTAGAGGTGGCTCGGAGGGTGCCTTGGGACTTTAGCTGACCTGTCCCCAGGCCTGGTACTGGTATAAGCCAGCATTGTTGCACAGCTTGGTCCTTCCCACGCATATCCAGGCCCAGCACAGGCAGCCACAAACTGTGAATCACTTTGTAGCTCCAATCAGATGCCCAGGGCCAGTCACAGGCAGCATCTGACATTGGCTGGCACCAGAACCAACAAATCCAGTGGCCAGCTTCAGACAACATCGGACCAGGATCCAATTAGCTTCACAAATGATATATCAAAAGGGAGATTTCACCAGGCACCGGACCCTTCTAAGGGGAATTCGACTTTGAGTGGTAAGCACCTGCACAGAAGCTCATTCACTATGGTTGGAGTTGATAGTCAGTCAGCCAGCCTGAGGGTCAACCCCATACACAAATGGGCTGACAGCAATCAAGAATCAATTACAGGCCCTGGCCGGTTGGCTCGGTGGTAGAGCGTCGGCCTGGCATGCAGAAGTCCCGGGTTCGATTCCCGGCCAGGGCACAAAGGAGAGGCGCCCATCTGCTTCTCCACCCCTCCCCCTCTCCTTCCTCTCTGTCTCTCTCTCTTCCCCTCCCGCAGCGAGGCTCCATTGGAGCAAAGATGGCTGGGGATGGCTCCTTGGCCTCTACCCCAGGTGCTAGAGTGGCTCTGGTCACGACACAGCAACGCCCCGGATGGGCAGAGCATCGCCCCCTGGTGGGCAGAGCGTCGCCCCCTGGTGGGCGTGCCAGGTGGATCCTGGTCGGGCGCATGCGGGAGTCTGTCTGACTGTCTCTCCCGTTTCCAGCTTCAGAAAAATACAAAAAAAAAAAAAAAAAAAAAAAAAAAGAATCAATTACAACAGGAGAGTCCACAAAACCCACACAAAAGATATGACTAAAGCACCCAGCTAAGGTGATCAAGGAGACTGTACCACTGGGTCCCACAGGATACCTACTCATAAGGCCACCTTACCAAGACTGTGAGTCATAAGAGATATATCTAATACATAGAAACAAACACAAAGAGGCATTCAAAATGGAGAGACAAAGAAATATGCCCAAAATGAAAGGATAAATCTCCAGAAAAGGAGCTAAGTGAAACGGAGGCAAGCAATTTATCAGCTATAAGTTCAAAAACAGTTATAAGGTTGTTCAAGGAACTTAGTGAGAACTACAAAAGCATGAAAAAGACATAGAAATCATAAATAAGGAACAGTCAGAAATGGAGAATATCATTTCTGACATCAAGAATACACTAGAAGCAATAAATAGGTTAAATAAAGTAGAGGAACAAATCAACAATTTAGAAGACAAAGTAGCAAAAAAAGATACAAATTAAATGGATATATATATTGGGTTGGGGAATAAGTTCATAGCGTTTTTACCAAAGACTTTTATTTAAACAAAAAACAATAATTATATCAATAAGTTAATCAATTATATATTTGCCGTTGCTGTTTACAACCTCTTCCCACTTCTCGACCAATTTGTTGATGCCGTTCCGCCAAAAATCGCCTGGCCTGGTGTCAAAGAAGTTGTTGAGCCAGTTTTTAAGGACCTCTTTGTTATCGAAGGTAACGCCCTTCATATGGTTTGACAGGGAGCGGAAAAGATGGTAATCGGTCGGTGCAAGGTCCGGAGAATACGGCGGATGCTGAAGGACATCCCATTCGAGCTCTTGGAGTGCGGCTTTGACGACTTGTGCAACATGGGGCCTGGCGTTGTCGTGAAAGAGTATGGTTTGACCACGTCGATCAGGTCTTTTCAGTCGAATAGCCTCATTCACGTGGTGTAGCTGGGCAATGTAGAGCTCCTTGTTGACCGTGGCATTCTTTTCGAGCATTTCCCAGTTCTTCATCGAATTCAGAAGGCCTTCCGCTGCGGCACGTGTCATTGACGTCAAAGTCGCCATTTTTGAACTTTGCAAACCATTTCCATGCTGTAGACTCGCCTATGACACCTTCTCCATACACGTCGCAAATGTCCCGGGCTGCTTCGGCAGCTTTTTGACCTCGATGAAAAGCAAAGAAGAGCAGGTATCGAAAATGTTGATTTTTGCCTCCTGGGTATTCCATTTCTAAGCCTCAAAACTAATAAAAAATTAAATAACTCAAAAATACAATTAACATAGTCTTGTAGAGCAGAAAGAGTTTTATCGAATGAATACTTACCCTTTGCCAAACAGCAAACAAATCATTGTAAAAGAAAATATAAAAACGCTACGAACTTATTCTCCAACCCAATATATACCATGTTCAAAGATAGAGAGAATTAACATCATTAAAATGTCCATACTACCAAAAGCAATATAAAGATTCAATGAGGCCCTGGCCGGTTGGCTCAGTGGTAGAGCGTCGGCTGGTGTGCGGGAGTCCCGGCTTCGATTCCTGGCCAGGGCACACAGGAGAGGCGCCCGTATGCTTCTTCACCCCTCCCCCTCTCCTTCCTCTCTGTCTCTCTCTTCCCCTCCCGCGGCCAAGGTTCCATTGGAACAGAGTTGGCCCAGGTGCTGAGGATGGCTCTGTGGCCTCTGCCTCAGGTGCTAGAATGGCTCTGGTTGCAACAGAGCAACACCCCAGATGGGCAGAGCACTGCCCCCTGGTGGGCGTGCTGGGTGGATCCCGGTCAGGCGCATGCGGGAGTCTGTCTGGCTGCCTCCCCTTTTCCAACTTCAGAAAAAGAAAAAAAAGATTCAATGAAATTCCTATCAATATACTAATGGAACATTTCATATGATTAGAACAAGTATGCCAAAAACTTATATGGAACCACAAAAGATCCTGAATAGCCACAGCAGTCTTGAGAAAGAAGAACAAAGTTGAAGGAATCATGTTACCTGATATCAAACTATACTACAAGACCATAGTAATCAAAAGAGCATGGCACTAGCATAAAAGCAGACATATGGATCAATTGAAGAGAATAGCACAGAAATAAGCCCATGCCTTATGGTCAATTAATTTGACAAAGGAGGCAAGAACATATAATAGGGTAGACAGTCTATTCAATAAATGATGTTGGGAAAATTGGGTAGGTATGTGCAAAAAAATAAAACTAGGCTACCTTCTTACACTGTACATAAGAATAAACTCACCTGACCTGTGGTGGTGCAGTGGATAAAGTGCTGACCTGGAATGCTGAGGTCGCCAGTTCAAAACCCTGGGCTTGCCTGGTCAAGGCACATCTGGGAGTTGAAAATTACTGATCCTCCCCTCTTTCTCTCTCTCTCTCAAAATGAATAAATAAAATCTAAAAAAAAAAAAAAAAGAATAAACTCAAAATGGATTAAAGACTTAAATGTTAGACTCAAAAGCAGAAAAAGTCTAGAGGAAAACATAGGCTGAAAAATCTAAGATATTTCTCATAGTAATATTTTTTCTGATATATCTCCTTAGGCAAAGAGAAACAAATAAAACAATAAACAAATGAAACTACATCAAACTAGAGGCTTTTGCACAGCAAAGAAAACCATCAAGAAAAATGACAAGTCAATCCACTCAATGGGAGAACATATTCCCCAAAGATACATCTGTGTTAATATCCAAAACTTAAAGAACTCATAGAATTCAACACAAAAAAACAAACAATCCTATTTAAACAATGAACAAAAGCCTTGAATATACAATTCCAAAGAGGACATACAGATGGCCTATATACATATAAAAAGATGCTCAATGTCACTAATCATCAGAGAAATGCAAAATAAAACCACAATAAGATATCACTTCATTGCCTGACCTGTGGTGGCGCAGTGGATAAAGCGTCGACCTGGAAATGCTGAGGTCGCCGGTTCGAAACCCTGGGCTTGCTTGGTCAAGGCACATATGGGAGTTGATGCTTCCAGCTCCTCCTCCCCTTCTCTCTCTATGCCTCTCCTCTCTAAAAAATGAATAAATTAAAAAAAAATTTAAAAAAAGATATCACTTCACACCTGTCAGAATGGCTGTCATCAATAAATGAACAACAACAGGTGTT
Source organism: Saccopteryx leptura (assembly GCF_036850995.1). Lineage (NCBI taxonomy): Eukaryota > Metazoa > Chordata > Mammalia > Chiroptera > Emballonuridae > Saccopteryx > Saccopteryx leptura. The sequence continues at coordinate 21,703,929 of NC_089511.1, forward strand.
GGAAAGGATGTGGAGAAAAGGCGAAACTCATACAATGTTGGTGAGAATGAGAATTGGTGCAGCCACCTATGGAAAGCAGTATAGAGTTACCTCAAAAAATGAAAAATGGAACTGCTTTATGACCCAGTGATTCCACTTCTGGGAATATAATCAAAGAAATCTGAAACACTAATTTGAAAGAATATATATACCTCTATATTCACTGCAGTGTTATTTACAATAGCCATGACTTGGAAGCAGCCCAAGTGCCCATCAGTAGATGAGTGAATAAAAAAAGCTGTGGAACATTTACAAAATGGAATATTACTCAGCCATAAAAAAGAAAAATTTTACCTTTTGCCACAGCAGGCTAAGTGAAATAAGCCAGTCACAGACCATATGATATACCTTATATGTGTAATCTAATGAACAAAATAAACAAAATAGAAACAGATACACAGATACAAAGAACAGACTGACATCTCTCAGGGGGAAGGGGGGTGGAGGAAAAAGGTGAGGAAATTATGCAGAGAAAAAAACATAGACAGACAACAGTGTGGCAATTATCACAGGGAAAGGGGGTGGGGGAAGGCAGAAGAGGGTAAAGGCAGGATAAATGGTAATGGAAGACAACTTGTCTTGGGGTTGTGAACACACAATATACAGATGATGTATTCTAGTACTATACAGTTGAAAACTATAGGATTTTATTAACCAATGTTACCCCAAGAAACTCATTAAAAAAATAAAATGAAAATGTCTAAGAAAATAACAAACACTATGAACTATTTCAAGTATAGGAGCATCATGCCTATTTTTATTTTTCATTCCAAAGATTTTCAAAATATTAATAATAAATGCACTTATTTCTAGCCTTTTAACCTTTCTATCCTTCTGGTGTGCTCAGGGTTCTGCATTTTATGAGAGTTAAGGCCAGGCTGTCTAGTACTGATTAATGCAAAACCAAGGCAACTAAAGTCTGAATTGAGGGAGTAGTACTTGTACTCTATATGTTCTTGTTTTTTGTTATATGAAATTTGCTACCCTTTATACTGAAGAGTTATATCTCTCCACAGTGGGGAGGTTTACTGAACAAAAAATGGGTGAATAATACCCTATTTAGTTCATAAAGAGTTCAAGGCAACCAAATTCTGTTTGTATTGTACAGGCATTTAAGTAGCCAACCAAATAATAATCAGAAAATATCCTCAAAGCATAGGAAGTAAACCATAAAAATTGGCCCATTCCTGAATCCATTGTAGGATTCTCTTCAGTTTCTCAAAAATAAAAGACCAATTTATTATAACATTTAACACACTTTCCCCAACCATGTGGGGGTGTTCCTTTATTTCTGTGCTCTCCGTGACCTTATGCATAAGGAAGTTGAGACAGATCTCAAATATTTCTTCTAACTCACTGATTCTCATATATTATCAGTTGGAGCTGACTAAACATAAACATTTATGTGCCATCAGGATTATAAGTATTTTCAGTATATAAGTTAAAGAAATAACTATTCTTTTTTTTTTAAGATTTTATTTATTCATTATAGAGAGGAGAGAGAGAGAGAGAGAGGGAGAAGGGGGGGGAGGAGCAGGAAGCATCAACTCCCATATGTGCCTTGACCAGGCAAGCCCAGGGTTTTGAACCAGCAACCTCAGTGTTTCCAGGTTGACGCTTTATCCACTGCGCCACCACAGGTCAGGCCGAAATAACTATTCTTAAACTATAAGAAATGAAGATTCATACAGACTTTTTCATGCTAAAAATTTTAAGTATCCATTATATAATACTTAATAAGTGCATGTTGTCATCCATAAAAGAAGTTTTTCATTTATTATTCTGAATGACTCCTTGCCCATTGGTGATATCATCTTGGGATTACCTGATTTATGCTGCGATCACTGGAATACTGCATTGCTATAGGAATTCCGACCTGTGGTTTTGTTGTTTTGCTTTTTTGTCTTTTTGGTTTTTTAGTTGTTTTTCACTTAGAACTCAATTGCAACACAGTTCTCAGATATTACTCTCATATGAATGCTCTTTATTCTAAACTGCTCCTGGAATCATATGCATGTATTTATAAAAATGGCCTATAGCACTGGGAGGTAGATGTGACATTGGCTTAAGTCAGTTTTACCAAGTAATCAAGGGAGCCAATATGTAATTTAATATAAATGAAAATAAGAACATAGAAAGAATCAATTTGTACATTTAATTTGGGAGAGAACAGAGAAGGTTAAAAAGAGATAAAGTGCTCTGAGGCTTAGTGTAAGTAGTATGTCTGAGGAACGAAGGGTCACCTACACGGGATATGAAGTTGAATCAGCAGTAAGAAGTGAAAAGACTGGTAAAACAGTTCAGTATAATTTGCTAAGGATAAATATACTTCTCTTCAGTGTTCTGAAGCTTAATCATTTTTATTACTGCTTCTATTTTGTCGACAGTGGTTAGGTAACTACTTGATACAAAATTGAGTTCTGATTTCCAGATGTCATTTTTCTAGAGGTATGAAGAACGAAACAGACTATTCTATTCTTCTTCTGTGGCTTGCAATATATGAAGCCATAATATTCAACATCACTGTATCATAAATTCATACCTACTTTGTTATTCACTTTCACCCTTAGGTCTTTCTGACCATTTGATGACTTTCAGATCTCACTCCCTTTGAATATCTATTTTATTGTTTTTCTCCTAATGTAGTAGTACTAGTTTCTATTTTGGAGGAGCAGAGTATCATTTTTTGTTTCCACTCTGTATTTCTAAATCTCTGGGTACCTTTATATTGTTTTGCACCACCTCCCAATTTAATATCAACTGTGAATTTCATTAACATGCTTTTTACTCCCTCTTCTTCATCTTTAAGGCAGCAGCTATATAAGAAAGGACATAACACTGATCCTTGTAGTACCCAGACACATTACCCAACTTGATATATTTCCATTTATGGTTTATCAATACTTTTTATGGTTCTCCAGCCAGGTTTGAATCCATGTGACTCTACTTATATCCAGGACAACTGGAATTAATTGTGCACAGATGTCATGAAGCACTGCATCAAAGGCTTCACTAAATTTGAAAAATTTAATGGCATATTTTCATTTACTATCTAAAAAGCTCACATTTTTAGACTAACTTAATGTCTAGAATTCTAGTGGTCTATATATACTTACTTTTTAAAAAATATCCCCACTATTATTTTCATGTAGTGAATACAAATGACACAATGATCTTTACTTTTTGAACACCCTTTTCTAACTTTTAATTTTGGAATAATTTTAGATTTAAAGAAAGATAGAGTGAGTTCCCCAACCCTCCCTCCCATCTTTCCCTAATATTAATGTCTTACAAAACCACAGTACATTTGTCAAAACTAAGACATTAACACTGATACAATACTACTAACTACACTACAGACTGCTTTTCCCTTACTGCCCTTTTGCAGTCCCAGGACCTAGGATACCACATTGCATTTAGTGGTCGTGTCTCCTTAATCTCCAATGATCTGTGACGGTTTCTCAGTCTATTCTTGTTTTTTATTACCTGGACACTTCTAAAGAGTGCTGATCAGATATTTTGTATAATGTTTCTCAATTTGGGCCTGTCTGATGTTTTCTCATTAAGATCAGGATTGAGAGTTTTTGGATAAACTACCACAGAAGCATACTACCCTTATCATTGTGTCATACTAGGAATATATGGCATTAACATGACCTATCACTGGTGATGTTAACTTTGATCACTTCGTTGAGATGGATTCTACCAGGTTTCTCCACAGTAAGTTAGAAATAATCCCTTTTTACACTCCATTCCCTGCATTCTCAGTGAGGGTTCTGGAGGGTGGCAAAAAAACCTTATTCTTATTAAGCATAAAACATGGAGATATATAAATATATAAACAAATATATAGTATATTTGTGGTATCAAAACTTCATCGGGGTGGCGGCATTAGGAAAAATGTTTACGAAGGCTCCTCTATGTGCCTGTGGATGGGGTTGGGGGTTGAGAAAGGAAGGGACTCAGAGATACTGCTCTGTTCATTGGAAGCAAGTCAATAAATCTAGCCCACTTTCAAGGAGAGGTGAATTACACTCTTCCTCCTGGAAGAAGAAGCATCTACATAAACCAATTGGAATTTTTCGGTAAAAATCTTTTTTTCTTTGAGTCATCGTTTTGGCCCATTTTATGTCAATAGTTTAGTTCTGTGTTAGTTTGGATCTCTCAAGAAGCAGATACCATTTTCAGATTTGATATGCAAAGGATTTATGAAGAAATTTACCTATAGAAGATAAGGAGGAGGGAGCAACGGAAGGCAAGAGAACCTTCAGGCTGTCAAGCAGGTCTGATACCTGTGATGGAAAAAAGAAAGGAAGGAGGACTGGGTAGGAAGAATCTCAGACTGCAACATAGTTCTAGGAAAGTTGTGGCCCAGCCAATGGGAGAGAGTCCTTTAACCAAAGTATCCCATGAAAGGACTCCTGTATCTCACAGGAAAAAACTTGAACTACAACCCCCACCATACGCAGTCATCGCCTGGAAGGACTCTTTGGGAGTGGGTTCTGAAAGGCAGCAGCTGGGGTCATCAGTCAACACCTGGCAGCAAGAGATCTAAGCAATACATTTTCATGCCCATCACAGTCTTATTAAAACATCATAAGTTATTTTTGAAATAATTATAGGAAGTATGTTCTTACTTTTCTATACAATAGTTTCATATAATAACCAACAACTTCTTAGACACCATACCTTTGTTTTTCCATTTAAAAATACTGCTGTAATGACTTCTGATGCTCATAATTAGTGAAGAACCCTCCTGACAATGACATATATAAATTCTCACTAAAATATAAAAATAACTATTTGAAGACATAGTGGAGCAATCAAAAGCAGGTAGAAACCAAAGGGGATGTGAGCCCTGAAAGAAGGAAAGCCAATAGATAATAACTACATTTTCTGTTTGTTTTTTTCAGTAGGATTGTTTTTCCTACTGTGTGGAGCATAGGGATTAGAGCTAAAGCAGATAGCATTAGTTCTGGGAGGCTGGGCATCAGAACTTGGAATTTGAGGCTACTAGAGAAGGAAACTGAAAGAGGAAATCTCCAAAAAGGAGAAGCTACTAGGGGCTGGGAAGAGATGAGTGGCTCCAACATCTCCATAATATCCCCCTTCAAATCCTGGGCTGACTCGCAATTGTGTGTGTGCATAGTGAGATCCAAGAAACCTAGAAGAAAGCATTAGCTAAGCAGAAGTTTCAGCAGCTTCCCAGTGATGATGAGTCCGAGTTTGGAGGGTGAATCTCTTAAAGTTAGAGGGTCCTGGTAAACAATTCAGACTTTCTAGAAACCCCAGAAGGGGCATACTTTAAGAGTAAAGTCCATGCCTAAGACTAAGGGGAAAACTGATAAAAAAAAATTTGAATCAAGCCTAAAACCAAACCTCTACAGAAGCAAAGTAATATAACCACCTGCTAGAACAAAATTCAAAATGTTCTTCAGAGGAAAACAGAATAAAAAATTTCTTAAACATATTATCCACAATGTTAATATACCAATACAAAATTAAAAGATAATAGAAAATTTGGGAAAATATTATCCAAAGTGAAAAAAGAAAAGAGTCAACAGTAATGGACTCAAATTTTGGGATTATAGACAAGCACTTTAAAGTAGCTATAATATATATGTTAAAGAATATACCAGAAAAGAAGAATATAATAAGTAAAGATAGGGGGGATTTCAGCAGAGCTATGAAAACTAAAATCAGCAGAGCTATGAAAACTGAAAATAAAAATTAAATGGAAACACTAGAGCTAAAAAACATAATATCTGAAATGATTAAAGAAAATCACTGGCTGGAATAGACTGGAAAGAAATGCTCAATGACTTTGAAAACAACTCAATAGAAATTATTTAAACAAGCACAGAGAGAAACAGGTTTGGATAAAAATATACCATCAATGATGTGTGTTTTCAAGATTAGGCAATCTAACATAGTTGGAGCCCCAGAGGGAAAGAACAAGGAGGAAGGGCAGAAAAAAAACCTTGATAAAATATTGAACAAAATTTCCAAAACTAACTAAAACCATAAACCTATAGATCTAAGATGCACAGCAAACTCCAAGCAGAATACATAAAAATAAAACCACAGCTAGCTATATCATAGTCAAATAACTTAAAACCAAGATTAAAAAAAAATTTTCTTAGTAACCAGAGATAAAACACACACACACACACACACACACACACACACACACACACACGCACACACGCACGTACGCACACGCACGCAATAATAAAAAAGATGACTGGATTCCCATTAGAAACAACAGATAACATAGATGAGTGGAACAATATCTTTAAAGTGATGAAGGGGAAAAACTCAGCCAGCCTAAAGTTCCATGGCCAATAAAAATATCCATCATAAATGAAGGTGAAATGGATATATGCAAATAAGTAAAAGCTGAGATAATGTGTTACCAACAGACTTGCGCTGCAAGAAACGCTGAAGGAAGGCCCTGGCCGATTGACTCTGTGGATAGAGTGTCTGCTCGGTGTGTGGATGTCCCGGGTTTGATCCCTAGTTAGGGGACACATGAGAAGCAACCATCTGCTTCTCTCCCTCTTCTTCTCCCCCTTATCTCTCTCTTTCCCTCTGGCAGCCAGTGGCTTCAATTGTTTCGAGAGTCAGGTCCCGGGCACTGAGGATACCTCAGGTGGTCCATGCATCGGCCTCAGTCACTGAGGATAGCTCAATTGATTCAAGCATCAGGGCAGCTGGTGGATCCCGGTTGGGGCACATGCAGGAGTCTAACGATCTCCCCTCCTCTCACTTAAAGAAAAAAAAAATTAAGAAACAAAAGAAATGCTGAAGGAAGGTTTTTAGGCTGAAGGGAATACTACATGAAAATTCAGACCTATGAGAGGAATAGCAAGCAACAGAAGAATAAATATGTGGTATATCTAAAACACTTTTCCGCCTGACCTGTGGTGGCGCAGTGGATAAAGCGTCGACCTGGAAATGCTAAGGTCACCGGTTCGAAACCCTGGGCTTGCCTGGTCAAGGCACATATGGGAGTTGATGCTTCCAGCTCCTCCCCTCCTTCTCTCTCTCTGTCTCTCCTCTCTCTATCTCTCTCTGTCCTCTCTAAAATGAATAAATAAAAAAATTTTTTTTAATAAAATAAATAAAACACTTTTCCTTCTCTTAAATTATCTAAGTCAATTTACTTTTTAACAAATTATTCTTGAAAAACTGGATATTCATAAGCAAAAGTATAAAGTTGGACCTTCAAAATATACCAAAAACAAGTTAACTCAAAATGGGATCAAAAACCTAAGTATAAAGGCTAAAACTATAAGTAACATTAGAAGAAAACATAATGAAAAAGCTTGATGACACTGTATTTGCCAATGATTTCCTGAATATGACAAGAAAAGCACAGTTAATAAAAGCAAAAACAGATAAATTGAGCTACATCAAAATTAAAAACTATGTACATGAAAAAGCACAACAGAATGAACAGCAACCTATGGAATCCAAAAAAATATTTGCAAATTATATACAAAATATATATAATTTAGATTATTTTATATTTTCTGGATAGTAACCCAGAAAATATAAAGAACTCCTACAATTCAAAAACAGAGAATAAACAACCTGATTAAAAAATGGGCAAAGTACTTAATAGACATTTCTCTAAATAAGATATACAAAAGCCAATAAGCACATGAAAAGAGGTTAATATCCCTAATCATTAGGGAAATACAAGTCAAAACCACAATGGGATGCCACCTGATATCCACGAGGATGACTATTATGATGAAAAAACCCACAAAAGAAACCCTCCCAGAAAATCCTCACACATGCTACAACATGGGTGAACCTTAAGGACATTATGCTAAGTGATATAAGCCAGTCACAAGAAAACATATTGTATGGTTCCACTTATATAAGGTACTGAGAGTAGGCAAATCCATAGAGACAGTGTGTCTCTGGGCAAAGGGATTAAGGAGTTGTTTAACAGGTATAGAGTTTCCGTATTTCAAGATAAAAAGAGTTCTGGAAACTAGCTGCTTAACACTGACCTGTATACTTAAAATGGTTTAGATTGGGGTAGTCAACCTTTTTATACCTACCACCCACTTTTGTATCTCTGTTAGTAGTAACATTTTCTAACCGCCCACCAGTTCCACAGTAATGGTGATTTATAAAGTAGGGAAGTAACTTTACTTTATAAAATTTATAAAGCAGAGTTATAGCAAGTTAAAGCATATAATAATAATTACTTATCAAGTACTTTATGTTGGATTTTCGCTAAGTTTGGAAGAATAAATCTTTATAAAACAACTTACTATAGTTAAATCTATCTTTTTATTTATACTTTGGTTGCTCTGCTACCACCCACCATGAAAGCTAGAATGCCTACTAGTGGGTGGTAGGGACCAGGTTGACTACCACTGGTTTAGATGGTAAATTTTATTTTTATAACACAATTTTAAAAAGTCAGTTAACTGTTTAAAGCAAAAATAATACACTGTGGAGTTTATAATGCATAGATATAAAATATATGACAGTTAGTATTATACAAAGAATGAGAAGGAAGTAAATAGTATTACTCCACTGTAAGGTTCTTACATTGTAAATGAAGTAGATAATATGAATTCAAGGTAGACTGTGACTATTTAAGTACATATATTGTAATCGCTAAAGCAACCAATAAAATTACACAAGTATAACCCAAAAAGCCAAATTAGGAGATAGAATAGAAACCAAAAATAAATAAATAAAAATACTTGATTAACCTAAAATAAGGTAGGGCAGGAAAAAGGAACACAATAGAAAACAAATACAAAAATGGGAGACTTAAATCCAACCAAATTAATAATTAAATTAGATGTAAATAGACTAAACACACCAGTCAAAAATTGCTTTTAGAAAATACATTGACATAACCTGGAGATGTTTTCTTTGAACATATGTACCCTGATTTATTGATGTCACCCCATTAAAATTAATAAAAATTTATAAAAAGAAAGAAAATACATTGACAAATATTAAAAGCCCAATTTGAGAATCATTGCTAAAAATAAAATTTTAACATGAAAATTTGCATTATAGACATGATGGCTCTTTCTTCATAGAGTTCCGATTTTACCATGTTAGGGTTGTATACAAAGGAAATCTGTACTAGTATCTGTTCTATTTATCTGTACTACAGATGTTTTCAAAGTGCTTCCAAAGAGACATAATATCAATGGCACTTCTCCATGTCAAAAATATGATAGTATCAATACAAAACCAAGAAAATTTCTAACAAGTGGGATATTTTGGGGTGATTTTCTTCATTAATAAATTTTAACTTTTTTTCCCTGCTAAATCATGCCTCACTCTTTTCTCCCACTGCTTCCATGGTCTGTAACTTTTGAATTTTATAGATTTTATTGAAACAGAGGGTTAAAAGACAGATTATCAGAATTTCTTAAGTTTCTTATGAAAATTATTTCTATATCAAGCCAAGGTAATAGTAGCAAATAAATTTTGAAATGGGGTTATGGAGGAAGGAAACAGAGGAATTAAAGCATTTCCCATCTATCTTATTATGTAATCATACTCCTCTCTTTTATGAACTCTTTTTTTTTTTTTTTTTTTTTTTATTTATTATAGAGACAGAGAGTGAGTCAGAGAGAGGGATAGACAGGGACAGAGAGAGATGAGAAGCATCAATCATTAGTTTTTCATTGCGCATTGCAACACCTTAGTTGTTCATTGATTGCTTTCTCATATGTGCCTTGACCGCAGGCCTTCAGCAGACCGAGTAACCCCTTGCTGGACCCAGCGACTTTGGGTTCAAGCTGGTAGGCTTTTGCTCAAACCAGATGAGCCCGCGCTCAAGCTGGTGACCTCGGGGTCTCGAACCTGGGTCCTCTGCATCCCAGTCCGACGCTCTATCCGCTGCGCCACCGCCTGGTCAGGCTATGAACTCTTTTGAATATTGAAAAATGTTTTGTGGATTGTTCCTTGTACTCCTTCACAAATGTATTGTAATATCATATTTGGTTCCTATCCTGATGCTGCTTATATAACAGATTACCTAGTCCAGATGGAAAGTAAATGAAAAAATAACTTTCTAACTAATTTTTTTTAAGTTTGGAAAGCAAGGTTTTGTATTTATAAGTCAGGTATAGTAATCCTACAAATATGCTTCTGCCCCAACATAAAATTCACCTTAAGAAAGTAGCTATAGGCCTGACCTGTGGTGTTACACCTGGAATGCTGAGATCGCTGGTTCGAGTCCCTAGGCTTGCCTGTCAAGGCACATACGAGAAGCAAGTTGATGCTTCCCATTCCTGCTCCCTACCCTCATCCTTTCTCTCTCTCCCTTCTCTCTAAAATCAATAAATAAAATCTTCTTTAAAAAAAGCTATATAGTAGCTATAGTTAGCATGTCATGAATGTTTTGACCTATCTCAGGTAAACCTGATATTCCTAGGTATTTGCCATTTTTAGCTGTAGCACTTCAGCAACCTTCTGCCAGAAACAGCAAAATAACAAATAAAAAATTTTTTAAAAGAGATTGAATAAAAGGAAATTGGCATAGTTTGCCTAATAAGCTGATGACACTAATGTTAACTGATTGATGAAGATGGGGATTAAGATACCTGAATCTCTGTGTGAGAATAAAAAAGGAATGACAAATATTCTATTATGTAGTCTAATAGCTATAGTATACACCCATTTCCCCCTAGTTAACAGAACACCAATTTTGTTTAGGCATCTAACCTTTAAAAAAGTGACAGCAAAAACTCAGGGATAAATCTTGATTTGCCTAAATTCAGTAGGATTCATAATCCCTTTCTTCTTGTCAGTGATCATTGAGGAGGTAAAGAAGTGATCAAGTTAATGAGTCATGAAGGAATGTGTACAAGAAGGCTTCTGAGATAGATTTCCTTATTCTTGGAAAGAAATACATGTAAAGAGATGGTGTTTCCTTTTGCTAGATGCTGTTTTGACTGGATTTGAAGACTGGAACTGAAACAGTCATATTTTGACCCTGAGGAAACCTAGTCTAAAGATAGGACTAATACTTTGAGCACAGCAGACTGGAAAAATGAAGAGGATCTGGATCCTGATGATGCCACTGAGCAGATGAAAGAACCAACCTGGGATCTGTCCTATCCTGAAACTTATTTGGGAATATATTTTCCAAATCTTTAAATAATCTTGAGGTTTAATTTTTTTTTAATTTTGAAATTGAAATTAGTCTCACTGTGTATTTACTAGGTATCTGGTTGTGCTCAGTGCTATACTTGAATTATCTCACTTTAATACAAGAAATCTATGAGATAGATATAGTACTCATTAATGGAAGAGAATACTTTGTCTTTCAAAGTAAGCTATATTACTCATGGTCACATAGCTAATAAATGGCATAATTGAGAATTCAAACATTTTTAAAGTTAGGCTCTTAGCTATAATGCTCTTGAGATAACTGTATTTTATCATTATTATTATTATCAATTTTTATATCATTATTTCATATACACAAAGAGCTTGACAACATATTATGGACATGTACTGGGTTAATTTCCTGAAAATTGTATTAAGACAAAAATTTTTTTAGAGGAAACTATTTGAGATTGTACATGCAGACAAATATTAAGCCAAGTCCTCAAAGTAATATGCTTTACTTATTTCAGGAGATTCAGTTTTAAAGTGGCTTGGAAAGCAGGGCAGATTTTAAAAATCTGTGTTGTGGGTTGGTGAGGTATGAATCACTTTTGTCAGGTCTGCATCTGTTGGGATATTCAGGAAGGTCACCTTTGACTAATGGGAATTCTCAAGAGTGTTGCAGCAATCACATATTGAGATTGTTAATTCTAACTGCAATTATGATATGCTTAAGGGCCTTCTTAGAAATCGCCAATTAATAAAAGTAAACAAATGTTTACTGAGTATTTTACTAAAGTACAGAGTACTGTGCCAGATGTAGGAGACAAAATAAATATGAGCTATAAAATATTAGCTATCCTCAAGCAATATACACTCTCTTGTTTGAGAGATGAGATTAATACAAAATAACAAGAGTAAAATGCAAGGAACTATATTCAACACTTAACTGTGTGATAGTGAATATAAGGAGTTCAGAAAAGAGAAAATATCTATAATTAGTTATCAAATGTATATCACCTTAAAAGTTTCAGTAAGTTTTCATGCTATCTCATCTGAAATTCACTAAATTGCATAAAGTTAGGAAAGGCAAGAAATAGGCAATCAATACTTAATGATAACTACAATTAATGATAACTTCCAAATTCCAATGTATCAGATACTGTATAAAACACTTTTCATTTTCTCTTTCTCATTTTATCCTAACAAGATTCGATGTGGTAGGGTTTATTGTCTCCATTTCCAGAAGCTAGCTAGGGGCAGGTGCTGAGGATGGCTCCATGGCCTCACCTAAGGTGCTATAATAGATCAGTTGCTGAATAATGAAGCAATTGCCCCAGATGGGGCCACAAGGAAGCTTTCCGGGTGGGTCCTGGTGGGGGCACATGTGGAGTCTGTCTCTCTGCCTCCCCAGTTCTCACTTGAGAAAAATAAAAAAAGAAATACCACTTAAAATTGCATCAAAAAATAAATTATTAATAAATTTAACCAAGAAGTAAAAGGTCTGTACTGAAACAACTATAAGACACTAGTAAAAGAAGTTAAAAATACAAGTAAATGGAAAACTATACTGTGCTCATGGATATGAAGAACATCTTTTAAATGCCTATCTACCCAAAGCAATCTACAGATTCAATACAATCCCTATCAAGTATTAATGGCATTTTTAACAGAACTAGAACAAATAACCCTAAAACTCATATGGCACCACAAAAGATCCCAAATAGCCTAAGCAAGCTTGAGAAAGAAGACTAAAGCTTGAGGTGTTATGCTTCTTGCTATCAAAATATTCTACAAGGCTGTATTAATCAAAATAGCATGGTACTAACGTAAAAACAGACACATAGATCAGTGGAACAGAATAAAAAGCCTAGAAATAAATGCACACCTATATGTCTATTAACCTATGACAAATAAGGCAAAAATATATAATGGAGTAAAGACAGTCTCTTCAATAAATGGTATTGGGAAAACTGAACAGATATATGCAAAAGAAACATTTTCTTATATCATATACAAGAATACTCTCAAAATGAATTTAAGACTTAAATGTAAGAGCCCAAACAATAATATTCCTAGAAGAAAACAGTATAGTCAGTATACTGTTTGACATCACTCTTAGTAATATATATATATATATATTTTTATATGATTCCTTGGGAAAGGGAAATAAAAAAAAATTAACAAAGGAAACTAAAAGATTTTTGCACAGCAAAAGAAACCAACAATACAGTCTATGTAAATACAAATTAAAATCATAAATAAAAAAAAAAAGAAACCAACAATACAAAAAGACAGCCTACCAAATGGGAGAAGATATCCACCAATGATACATCCAATAAGTTAATATCCAAATATATAAGGAATTCATACAACTCAACACCAAAAAACAAACAATCTGACTTAAAAATGGGCAGAGGATGTAAATAGACATTTCTCTAAAGAGGATGTACAGACGGCCAACAGATATATGAAAATATGCTCAATAACCAAGGAAATGTAAATTAAAACCACAATCAGATATCACCTCTCATCTGTCAGAAAGGCTAAATCAACAAACAAGTGTTGGTGAAGATGTAGAGGAAAGGGAACTCTCATGTATTCTTGGTGGGTTGGGAAACTGATACAGTCACTATGGAAAACTGTATAGAGGTTCCTCAAAAAATTAAAAATAGAACTCTCACGTGACCCAGCAATTCCACTGCTGGGTATTTATGCAAAGAAATCCCATATACTAATTCAAAAAGATTTACGTACCCCTTTATTCCAGCAGTACCTACAATGGCCAATATATGGGAGCAAACTGAGCGTCCAACAACAGATGAATGGATAAAGAAGTTGTGGTACATATAAATAACACTGGAATATCATTTTTAATTTTTATTAATTTTAATTTATTGTTAACATGGATTCAAGTATCACACTCAATGTAACTCCCTTATTCCCTACTCTCGTGCCCCCATTAAACCCTCTTTGTCCCCCTCTCCACAACTCCCTCTCCCTTTCCTCTGGGATTTGCTGTCCTGTTATCTGTATCTATGTATTATGTATATATAGTTTCACTAATCCCTTCACCTTCTCTGATCCCATCCCCTCATCCCCCTTCCCTCTGACAGCTGTCCCTCTGGTCCCTGTGACCCTGCCTCTGCCTTTATCTCGTGCCTCAGTTCACTTTGTTCATTAGATTCCACATATAAGCGAGATCGTATGATATTTTCCTTTCTCTGCCTGGTTTATTTCACCTAGCATAAGGTCCAGGTCCTTCCATGCCATCACAAGAGGTAAGATTTCCTTCTTTTTCACAGACACATAGAATTCCATTGTGTGTATATACCACAGCTTTTTAATCCACTCGTCCACTGACGGACACTTGGGCTGTTTCCAGATCTTGGCTATTGTAAAAAATGCTGCAATAAACAAGGGGGTGCATATCTTCTTTTGAATCAGTGATTTGGTATTCTTAGGATATATTCCTAAAAGTGGGATAACACTGAAATATTAGGTCATAAAAAGACTTCAATCTTGCCATTTGTGACAACATGGATGGACCTAAAGAGTATTATGCTAAGTAAAATAAGTCAGAGACAACTAGAAATAAATAAGAGACAACTACCATATAATTTTAAATAGACAGTACGTATAATCTAAACAAAATAAATAAATCAGACACAAACTCATAGATACAGAGAACCAATTAATGGTTGACAGATGGGAGGGTAGTTTAGGGGGAGGAGTTAAAAATGGGAAAAGATTAAGAAGTATAATTTCCAGATATAAAACAGTCACTGGGACGTAAAGTACAGCATAGGAAATATAGTCAGTAATATTATAATAACTGTGTACGGTGTGAGACGGATACCAGACTTAACAGGGTGACCACTTCGTCCCTTATATAAATGTCTAATCGCTATGTTGTACACCTGAAACTAATATAATATTGTATGTCAACTGTAATTAAAAAACAATTTTTAAAATTCAGAGCAATCAAGTTACTTGCATAAGGTCATTCAAGTAATAAAAATAACCATTTATTGAATACTCAATACTATATGGCAGGTACATAAGTAACATTAAATTATTTTATTTAATGCTATGAAGGAAGTATTAAAGATCTGCATTTTATATAACAGAACTTAATCAAGGCTGTATATACAACTAGTAAGAAGCAGACCTGAGTTATGGATTCAGGTCTGTTATATAAACTATTATAATTATGTACTTATGAATATCTTGGAAGATTGGCATATAAAATGCAACATTTGTAAAACTATTTTGTTGCTAAGTCTAGAAAGGATACTGATTCTCTTCCAAAACTATTTTTTCCATAAAGCTTTATTTCTTTTTTTTTTTAATGAGAAAGACAGACAAGAAGAGAGAGAGATGAGAAGCATCAATTCTTTGTTGCAGCACCTTAGTTGTTCACTGATTGCTTTCTCATATGTGCTTTGCCTGGGGGGCTCCAGCACAGCCAGTGATCCCTTGCTCAAGCCAGAAACCTGGGGCTTCAAGCCAGGGACCATGGGGTCATGTCTATGATCCCATGCTAAAGATGGTGAACCTGTGCTCAAACCAGATGAGCCCATGCTCAAGCCAGTGACCTCAGGGTTTCAAACCTGGGTCCTTAGTGTCCCAGGCTGACGTTCTATCCACTGTACCACTGCCTGGTCAGGCTAAAGCTTATCTTCTTAAAAATTCTTTGTGTGTGTGTGTGTGTGTGTGTATGTGTGTGTGTGAGAGTGAGAGACAGAGACAGAGAGAAGGACAGATAGGGACAGAAGGGCAGGAAGGGAGAGAGATGAGAAGCATCAATTTTTCATTGCAGCACCTTAGTTGTTCATTGATTGCTTTCTCATCTATACCTTGAACAGGGGCTCTAGCTGAGCCAGTGACCCCTTGCTCAAGCTAGCGATCTTGGGTTGAAGCTGGTAAGCCTTACTCAAACCAGATGAGTCCACGCTCAAGCTGGTGACCTCGAGGTTTTGAACCTGGGTCCTCCGCGTGCCAGTCTGATGCTCTATCCACTGTGCCACCACCAGATCAGGCTTAAAAATTCATTTTATTTTGTTCTCTTTTACTTCTTAAAAGAGGACTTTTAATTACACTTATTAATTCATTTCCTTTATCCCCTTACTATCCAGGAAGGACCTTAGAAAATTCCAGGTTTTGCTAATAATGCATGTTTACTATTATGTTATCATGGTCCTTTTATCTTTTTATGGTCCTTTTTATCCTTTTTATTTCCTTTTAACCTGTTTGTATAAAATTATTTTCTATTGTTATAAAAAGAATTTGAAATCCCTAACAGATTACAAGCAGTTTGATAGGTATCTCTTTTATGTAAGGACAATCTCTCACATTTTTTCTCTTCACAATGTAAGGTATGTTTAATCATCCTTAGCTTAGAATTTCTTTAACTATCAACTCATAGCAACCAAACAATTCTATAAAACTTAAAGGGTACCACAGAGATGTCAATACCATAGTTTCTTCACTTCTACCCCACAAACCCTATAGTTCTCATTCACACTAGAGGATGTAAATATTCTTTGTTTTAAACTCTTGGGCCCTGGCCGGTTGGCTCAATGGTAGAGCGTTGGCCTGGCGTGCAGGAGTCCTGGGTTCAATTCCCAGCCAGGGCACACAGGAGAAGCGCCCATCTGCTTCTCCACCCCTCCCCCTCTCCTTCCTCTCTGTCTCTCTCTTCCCCTCCCGCAGCCCGGGCTCCATTGGAGCAAAGTTGGCCCAGGCGCTGAGGACGGCTCTGTGGCCTCTGCCTCAGGCGCTGGAATGGCTCTGGTTGCAACAGAGTGATGCCCCAAGATGGGCAGAGCATCGCCCCCTGGTGGGCATGCCGGGTGGATCCTGGTTGGGCGCATGCGGGAGTCTGTCTAACTGCCTCCCGGTTTCCAACTTCAGAAAAATACAAAAAAAAAAAAAAAAAAAAAAAAAAAAAAAAAAAAAAAAAAAGAGAGAGAGACTCTTGGGTGCTTGTTTGGTTTTTTTTTTTTTTTAGTTTTTCCAAGTTTTCTTCCTACCTTCTGTTTCATGTGCTACCTTCATTTCAATTTTCTTCATAATTCTTTTCGTTAATCTCCCTCTTACAAATCTTTATCATAAAGTTTTTCCAATTTCTTCTTCACCCTCTCTCTACCTCTTTCCCAAGCTCGTTCTCCTTATCTGCGGAATACCTTCATGAATGAACTTTATTTTCCACTAACCCATATTCTTAGTGTCTAATAATGGTTTATCATCAACCTTGATAATAATCTTTAGAATTATTTTTCAACCTTCCCTCTTCCCCACTCACAATGGTCAACAGATCTTCAATTGAGGTCTTAAATTGAAATGCATTAAATAACCTAAATCAAAATTAAGGGAGAGGGTTATTAAAAATGCAGATTCGTGTGCTTCATCCTGGACTAATTAAATGGGATTTCACATATAAAGAGTCCAGAAACCTGCTTTTTAAATAAATATCCTGTGCAAGTCTTAGGGCAAACTATGTTTTGGGAATGAGTGCATTATATCAGTCTTCACCTAATTCTGTAGATTTTACCTTTTCAGTGTTTCTCATCCATTTCTCTCCTTTCCTATCTTGCCTCTACCCCAGTTTCGGATTGCCTGATCTCTTAACTGGATGTCTGTAATAGGATTTCCTTGCCTCTAGGATATCCTCCACTCCAATTCATCTTACACACTGGGGTCTTATTAATCTTACTAAATCACAGTTCTGCTCACTTAATGTGACAAGAATTTATTGAGAGCATACTATATATTAGGTGCTCTTGGGCAGAAGGTTCCAAATGGGGCTGATAATCAGAATCATTAAGTGGAAAAAAACTTTTTCAAAATAGGGATTCTCCACCATTCTCCAGGCTTACTAAATTGGAATTTCCAGAACTAGAGTGAAGAAAGTTTATTTTTAAAAAGTTCCTGAGATAATGCTGATACTTTTGGGCAACACTAGACTGGAGCATATGAAGAGTAGGACATTCTTGTGTATTTCAGAGTGTACTGGGGTAGATACAAACATGTGCAAATAACTACGATGCAACACCATGACTAATGCAATATTAGAAACACCAAAGTGCCATGGGAAAAATTAATCCTAACTGCATTAAATATACTTAGTAACACACTGAGCAGGAAGAAATATTCTCCTCTAATTTCACACAATATGTTATCTATAATTCTCTTACAGTCTCACTTTTATTTTGCACTATACTTATTTATGTATATGTTCTCATTTCTGCTATACTTCTACCAGAGGGCAGACCTTGTGCCCTACCAGAGAGCAGGGCACATAATCTGACAAGAAATTTTTTCCTGAGTTCTAATTTATTTACAAGATAAAGTTTTACTTGAAAAATACTAAATTATGTATAGTATTGCATTTAATAAATTATCTCAAAAGTAGAATGTCCTTTTAACTCTTAAATGTGGCAAAATTTATGGATTTTAATCTCAGTGTGGCACTTAGTACAGTTCCTTCAACCCAGCAGGTACTCAATAAAAAAGTTATGTGTGAACCTAGGGGTCTGGGGAAAATGTCTTTGGATATGCAAAAACACACTTAGTTTGTCCAGTACCCACTATAAGCTCTTAAGCTTATAGCTGCCAACTGAAATAATATGCTGGTGGTTTTTGCAAACCAATGCCCTATGAGTCGAAAGCAGTCAGACAGTTGGTTTTGTTAGAATAGCCAATTATTGCTTTGGAGAGTGTTTTGTTTACAAATTTTAATCTGGAAGTCTTTTGTCAGGCCAAAAATTCTCTGATTTACTACTGGCTCTACCACTCCCTATTACCTTACACTAATCTGATTTACACTTGTATGTTATCTATTGGTCTAAAGGTGAGAGTTTTAATGACTCCCAATCATAATACTGTTCCCAATCACTTCCGCTTTTGAGTGTTGGCTATTGTTATGAGCTAAATTGTGTCTCCCCCCCCCCTAAAATTCATATGTTGAAGTCCTAATCCCCCAGGTACCTCAGAAAGCACCTATATTTGGAAGAAGGTCTTTAAAGAGGTAATAAAGTTAAAATGAGGACTTGGGATGGGCCCTAATTCAGTATAACTGGTGTCCTTATAAGACAACATTTGGACACAGATGTGTATGTGTATGTAGAAAAGACCATGTGAAGACAAAGGCAGAACATGGACATCTACAAGCCAAAGAGAGAGGCTTCATCATGAAGTCAACCCTGACAACATCTTGATCTTAGACTTTCAGCCTCTAGAATTGTAAGAAAATAAATTTCTTTTGTTTAAGCCACCGAACCTGTGGTATTTTGTTATAGCAGTCCCCGCAAACTATGTAATACAGCTGCCAACTATATTTAACATTTATTTTAACTTAGGGATTTTACATCGAAATTATGTTTACCATGTTCACATCATTCTGCCAGGTACAGTGGAGAATACAATTCTAAGCAACCTAGAACCCAGAAGATGAGGCAAACTATATGTCATTCATCAACATAAATGATAAGAAACATTATAAGGCCCAAAGTAAAAATATCAAATAAAGAATATAGGTATAATTCTATAGGTGCACTGGAGGGAGACAGGTGACTATGGGCTACATCTCAAAAAACTTCAAAATTTGACCTAGGTCTTAAAAGATAAATAAGATTCAACTAAGCAGAGGAGAGTACATCTAGGTGAGAGTAATAAAGTATACAAAGTTAAATATACAACTGCTGCTAGAGAGAACATATTTTTTCTGAGTACATTTAACTTAAATGCCAGCCTTCTTTTCAGCTCTAAAATTACTATTTTTAAATTAATGACTAAATCCTTATAAAATTTAGACACTTTTTGTTCCTGCCAGATAAATAACAATGTAACTGACTTTATTGAGTACAATACTGACATCTAAAGGATACTCTGGTTCATCTCTAAGGCCTCTTGGGCTTCTGCTGAGTTTTATTTTCAAATGGTCTATAAAGGCAGTAAGCAGCTCATGGAACATTCTCTTTTGAAATCCCAGCCATTTTTTGATCTCTTGCCTATCTATCAAATTTCATCATGTTATATGGCTCCACAATGCAGGTGGCCTGTTTTCTTAAGTGCCTCCTCTTCTGAAGAATGTATTACTCATTTCATTAATGTTTCATACCTAAGTATTCTAATATATTTAATTTTTTATTTAATGAAATTTCTAACCTTCAGGCTGAGGTAGTTATCAGAATGTTTCATGCAAGCTGCTGGAAAAGTGCTCATTAGCAGAGAGTTTTGAAGATAGAATTTTAAGAAAGGGCTTGGCAGGAACCTAACCACATATAGCTCTAAGCTTTCATAAATGCTTCCCATCCCTAACTCTAGAAGAATAAAGTATTCTTATCGGCAGATAAATTTCACTGGAGTTCTCTTGTAGATTTTGGTGACAAGCATTTAACAATGACTTCTGTGGTTAAAAAAGCGGTTTTAATGCTGTAAGTTTTTAAACAATAATTATCTGTCTGTAGAAAGCCCTACTTCTCCTCTATGATCTGAAAGTTTCCTTTCTTTTGTGAATGAGATAGACTTATGTGAGACCATTATCATCAAATGCCAAACATGCTGAACTAAAGTAACCATGGTTAGCACCATCTGGTTTTTAATCATTTTAAATTAAAGTGATTTGATTCTCTTGAAGAAACAAGAAACCCAGCTGAATCACTTTGAGTCTAATAACGGTTTGGCCTCAACGTACCTGCCCATCTTAACCATTTACCTTCAGATGTATAGGAGATTAAGAATTTAAATAAGCGTCGAGACTGTACAGAAAATTTTAAAATTCGGGCCTCTGTCCATTAACTGGTTCAGATGGAATCTGGAAGTCCGCAAGAACCAGACTTTTAAATTTAATTGTAACTCAAATGACAGCCAATGTTTAAAGACTAAAAAATGTGTGCAGTATAGTAAAAAAATTCACCCGATAAGAAGTGGAAAGATCCACATTTCCGCCTTTTTCTGCTTTTTCTACCTGCTCTTTCTGTGACACAAGGGACCAGAGTTGTTACCCTGTAACACGAGGGGCTGGTGTTACCACATGCTTACCTTAGGGAAACAACTTGAACTTTATAACTGGGCAGGAAAATCGTTTGTTGAGAGAAAAATAAAGGAAACGGGGGCCTTTGGCTTGACCCAAACTCAAACCCGCAGTTACTCCTGGGGCAACGGCCTCAGCTCCAGAGCGCTTCGTCCACCTAGCAAGGCTGCTTTTCCCGCGGAGTCTAGCCTTCCGGTCACCACGGCCCGCCCATCCGGAAGCCGTCGTCTTGGCAACACTTATGTCCCGCCCCTCGGACGTCAGGCGCTAGCCAGGCTTCGATTGGTCCATCTGTCCTTCTTTTGCGGGAGACATTCGCGAAGCTGTGGAACTCGTATTTGAAACTGTGGCGCGTAGGGTTCGCGAGGTGGGGAAACGAGCCGGGAGACTTGCAGAAGCCTGCAGCCTCCGGGGTGAGCGCCTGAGGGGAGAGCGACGAGGAGGGCGGCCGGAAGTGATGGGGCACTCGGTGCAGCAGGCCGCCTGGAGATGGGCAGCCTCAGCCGGGCTGCCTCGCTCGCCTGGGGCAGGCCCTCAGTCCGCTGAGTGGCAACCTCCCTCCCGTGCTTTTCCTCGCGTCTCAGAAGGGGCACTCCCGCCTTCCTTCTGTCGCCCCTGCGGGAAGGCTCCTCCTGACGCTGCCTTACTTCTTTCCCAGTGTCTCCTTAGCTTCCTTCCCTCCCCGAAGCAACACTCCGCTCCAACGTGCTTGCGCTTCCCCTGAGTATATTTTACCCTCCACGGCCCAGTTCATAATTGTGTTCTCGACTCCATACCCCCAACACTCTCAGAAACGTTCTACCTGCACCTGGCAGTGCGCAAAAGACGCCTCGCGAGCACCCCGGTGAGCGTCTCACACAGCCCTGCCTCCAGAACGTTCTTTATCAAGAGGAGGAGGAGGCTGCTGTTCTCTTCCCACCTGGGCACGCTGAAGGGCACGCGCACAGAAGCAGCTGAAAGCGTTTTAAGGCGCTAGAGAAATGTAAGTGCCTATTGCTCCCGTTGCTAACTCGGAAGGGTGATGATTTTGTTCTTGATCGGACCCTCTCGATGCATACGTTTTCTAATAGGGTTATGAATATCCTTATATTTTTTTATTCTAGCCCTTAACATAGAATAAAACCAGCAGGGCGGCTGCAGTGTCAACTCTGAGACCTGATCCAAAACATAAAAGCAACCGCTGATTGAAACACCTTCTCTTAATGAAACTTGAGCTTCTCCGTCAGGACTCGCCGCCACCCCTCAATGTAGTTGATTTCAAATTAAGATTCAGGACCGTTTCAGGAGTTGTATGGTAGAAACAGACAGCTTGCCCCACATCCCCTATCACTATGAAAACTCGGTTTTTCTTTACGACTTGATCATTCATCTTGACTTTTTATATGTTCAGCCTGTGGTATCAGAGGCTCTTCACTTTCTGGAGCGTCACAATCCCCTTTAAGAAGCAAGGAAAACCTTGGAGCTGTTGTATAGAATATGACACATAACACAAAAACTTTATGTAACTTTCAGAGAGTTTGAGAGCCCCCTTTGAAGTATGAATATCGGTAGGACCCCAGTCCAGTTCTAGAAGTTTTAATTTTTTTGTTTTTAAGTAGAAATAATTAGGCAGCAAAACCGGCAAAGTGCTTTTACTTTTTTAAAAAAATGGTTGTACCATTTAATTTCTAAGTTGTTTTAAGACTTGTTATGAAGGAAGTGGGGACGGAGAAGGCTGAAGCAGTTGTTTTAATAGCAGAACTTTCAAATGAGCACTGGTTTGCCAACTCCTGGAACAGGACATCCTTTCCTCTCTGAATGGATATGTCATGTTTGTCCCATATGGTTTCCACATGTTTGCTTTTGTTTTTGAGTTCTAGTCTGTCTCATTTGTCTAGCACTGCACATAGAACAGTGTTTTAATCACCTTAGCTCTAAAATAAGACAATATCCAATATGTTAAGCTTTTCTCCTTACTCCTTAACAGTTCTTTTACTTTAGTTATTCTCAGCTCTCAGGTTCTCCTGGGTTCAATAAACTCACGTTTAGTTTATTAAATACCATAAGAAATCCTTTTGGAATCTTGATAGGAATTGCTTTGAATATACAGATTATTTTGAGATTTATCATCTCTACAGTATTCAGTTTTTCTAACCATAAACATAGTATTACCTGACTGTTCTCATGTCTTTTAATGTTGGCTGACTTCTTTGAATGCTCTGTTATGTACTGTATTCTCTATTTCTTGAATGAATAGAATTGGTATTAGCAGGCCCTCGAATAACCTTGTTGTGTTATAACACCGACGTGATGCCGTAGCAGCTTCACTCCTGTTTATATCAATTAGCCTATGTTAAAATTGGTTTCGTTGATTTGCTTAAAGTTGCAGAGGCTATTGACAATCTTAAATGAGGAGTTATTGCATTTATTTGTTAGAATACACCAGTGCACTCATGTAGGTCTGGTATTTTCTTTGTAAATTTTAATGAAATTAAGATAATGAGAGTAAGTTCTATTTGCCTGTGTCTTACCATATCTGATGCTCTATTTCTTCTTGTAGGTCCAAGTTTTATTAATTGTCCTTCGGTGTGAAGAACTTTCTTTAATTGCTTATAGTGTGGCTTGTTGATGATGGGTTGTGTATTTGTTTGAAAATGTTTTTAACTTCTGTTTTTAAAAGATTAATTTTTAAACTGGATATATAATATAGTTTCTTAGCACTTTCTTTTTTTTTCTTTTTTTTCTTTTTTCTGAAGCTGGAAACGGGGAGAGACAGTCAGACAGACTCCCGCATGCGCCCGACCGGGATCCACCCGGCACGCCCACCAGGGGCTACGCTCTGCCCACCAGGGGGCGATGCTCTGCCCCTCCGGGGCGTCGCTCTGCCGCGACCAGAGCCACTCCAGCGCCTGGGGCAGAGGCCAAGGAGCCATCCCCAGTGCCCGGGCCATCTTTGCTCCAATGGAGCCTCGGCTGCGGGAGGGGAAGAGAGAGACAGAGAGGAAGGAGGGGGTGGGGGGGTGGAGAAGCAAATGGGCGCTTCTCCTATGTGCCCTGGCCGGGAATCGAACCCGGGTCCTTCGCACGCCAGGCCGACGCTCTACCGCTGAGCCAACCGGCCAGGGCCAGTTTTTTAGCACTTTAATATTACATTGTCTTCTGACATATGTTGTTTTTGGTTAGATATTTGGAGTCATCCTTTGTTCTGTACGTAATGTCTCTTTTTTTTCCTGGCTCCTTCTTTTATTTTAAATGTCAGTTTTAATGAGGCTTAATTTACATATGGTAATTTTTATATACAGTTCTTTCAGTTTTGACAGATGTAAACAGTTGTGAACTACTACCAAAATCAAGATATACAGTATATCTATGAGTCTGTAAAGTTCTCTCATGCTTCTTTATCATCAGTTCTCTGACCCAACCCTAGCCTCTACCAACCACTGATCTGATGATATCTACCACTATAGGTTTGCATTTTTTTTAATTTATATATTGATTTGAAAGAGACAGACAGACAGAAACATTGATCTGTTCCTGCCTGTGCCCGACCAGGTATCAAACCTGCAACCCTTGAATATCAAGACCATTCTCCAAGGAACCAAGTTATCCAGCCACGTGTAGATTTGCATTTTGAGAACATCTTGTTTATGGAATCCTGAAGTATTCAATCTTTTGTGTCTGGCTTCTTTCACTTAGCATAATCCATTTAAGATTAATCCATGTTGTTGCATGTATCATTAGTTTATCCCTTTTTGTGTGAGAGTTGAATTTCATTATACATTTGTACTGCAATTTGTTTATCCATTCACCAGTTAAGGACATTTGGGTTGTGTTTCTTGGTTTTGGCTATTAGCAATAAACCTACTATAAACATTTGCCCACAGACCTTTGTGTGGTCATAGATTTTTATTTTTTCTGGATGACTTCTTATGAGTGAAACTCAGGTCAGATGACAAGAATATTTTTAACTTCATAAAATACTGCCAAACTTTTCTCTAAAGTGGCTCTTACATTTGTTATACTATCAGCAGCATGCATCAGTTCTAGTTATTCTATATTCACATCAGCTCTTGGTATTGTTAATAGTTTAAAATTTAACTATTCTAGCAGTGTGTATTGATAACTCACTATAATTTTAATTGCATTTCTCTGATGACTTAGAACATCTTTTGTGTACTTATTTGATATGGGTGTACCTTCTTTGGTGCAATATCTATGGAAATATTTTGCCTATCTTTTGGACAGCTTTATTGAGTTATAATTGACATACAATAAACTGCATGTATTTAAGTTGTATAGTTTGATAAGTTTTGACATATACACCCATGAAGTCATCACTACAATCAAATTAATGTACATGATACAACATAGATGAGCCTTGACAACATTATGCTGAGTGAAAGAAGTCAGTCACAAAAGGCCACATATTGTATGAGTCTATTTATATAAAATGTCCAGAATAGGCAAATCCATAGGGACTGAAACCAGGAGAATCAAGAGTGGTTATGAGATTTCTTTGGGGGATGATAAAAATGTTCTGGAATTAGTACCTGTGAAGGATGCATAGTTTTGTGAATAGCCTAAGAACTACTGAACTGTATACTATAAAAGGGTACAGTTTATGATATATGAATATATCACATATTCTGTATGTGGTATATTTCAATAAGGCTGTTTGAAAAGAAAAGACCATGGCCCTGGCTAGTGGCTCATTGGATAAAGCATCTATCTGGCTCACTGGAGGTCGCCAGTTTCACCCCTGCCCTGGTAATGGTATATTCATATAATACAGAATTAAAATTTAAAAATACAGAGAGCACTCTATAATTTAATAAAAATATAAAAAATATATGAGAATCATAACCATTGCTTCCACATAGTTGTAGAGGTAACTTGTGGAATGTGTTTGGGAGGGGAAAGAGAGGAAGAATGTCATTAAGGAAGAATTCACAGAGTGTTTAAAGTATATTTAGTAATGTGTTATTTATTTATTTATTTTTGCATGATAGGTATACAGGAGTTAGTTTTATTTTACTTTTAGAACAGGGGTTGGGAACCTTTTTGGCTGAGAGATCCATGAACGCTACATATTTTAAAATGTAATTCCATGAGAGCCATACAACGACCCATGTACATCACACATTATCCAATAAAAATTTGGTGTTGTCCTGGAGGATAGCTGTGATTGGCTCCAGCCACCCGCAACCATGAACATGAGTGGTAGGAAATGAATGGATTGTAATACATGAGAATGTTTTATATTTTTAATGTTATTATTTTTTTTATTAAAGATTTGTCTGTGAGCCAGATCAGCCATCAAAAGAGCTACATCTGGCTCACGAGCCATAGGTTCCCGACCCCTGTTTTAGAATATTTCAAATTATTTTTATAAAGAAAATATAATGGACAGAAGAAAATGGAGACAAAACCTGGTAGGGACAAGATAAGCTAATTTGTTTTTACTTACGATAGAACACAGTATCAAATGTAGACTTAAGGACAGATCAGAACCAATTAAGAAAATAATGTTGACAGAGGGCTGGTTTGTATATTGATTTTTAGAGAGAGGAAGGATGGAGGAGAGTGAGAGAGAGAGAGAGAGAGACATCAATTTGTTTTTCCACTAATTTATGATTCATTGGTTGATTCTTTTTTGTACCCTGACCGGAGATTGGACTTGCAACCTTGGTGTATCAAGATGACACTAATCAACTGAACTACCCGGCCAAGGCCACATACAACTTCTTTTAAAGAAGCGGTGGTTTCCTTTGGAAATACTATACCAAGCAAAAATGTAAAGCATAATAACATGGAAGCAATTTCACTAAAACATATTTTGCAAAATGATCCTGCTCTCAGAAGTCAAATCAATGTCTTCTAGGAGATTTTTGAAATGATATAAAATAATAAGAGGGAGGAAAACATAAGGATGTTGAGTGTGAGGAAAAGCCATAAAGAGATCTTTCTTGTATGGCATAGGAGCTCACTTAAAAGGTAATCACCTAGTCAGGAGGTCCCCTGGGAAACAGATTACACAGCTGAAATGAGAGGGTACTTGAATGGTTTCTAGTTTAATGATATCAGACCCCATTCCAGTATCAGGAAATTGTAAAGATTTGAACTTATTATAACTATACCATCATGCCTGTTACCTGGGAGGAGAAATTTTTGTAAAGAGAGGGCTTTATAGGAGTTGTGAGTTCTGAGGGCTAGGCTCATTTTTAAAGTGCTACCCACAGAGATATATGAAGAAATCAGGAAGCTCAAGGGACTTCCGGAAACCAAGACCTACAGAACATGGATTCAGCTTCTTAAATTTAGAGACGTTCTCTGGTGTGGGTTGAATTGTCTCTCCCACAAAGATTTGCCCAAGTCCTAACACTAGGTTTTCATCAATGTGATCTTATTTGGAAGTAAGGTCTTTGCAGACGTAATTGAAGTGAGATCATACTGGGCCCTGGCTGGTAGCTCAGTTAGTTAGAGTAACCTCCCAATACGCCAGAATTGCAGGTTTGATCTCTAGTTAGGGCACATGCAAGAGTCAACCAGAGATACATAAATACATGGCACAACAAATCTCTCCCCACACCCCTTCTGACCCCCTTTCTCTCTCTAACCATTAAATTTTTAAAAATGAGGTCATAATTGATTAGGTAAGTCTTATATAAGAGAAAGAAGATTTTTTTTCTTTTTAAATTCATTTTAGAGAAGAGAGAGAGAGAGAAAGAGGGAGGATTAGGAAGTATCAACTCCCATATGTGCCTTGACCAAGCAAGCCTTGGGTTTTGAACTGGTGACCTCAGCATTCCAGGCCAATACTTTATCCACTGCACCACCATGGTCAGAAATAGAAAAGGAAGATTTAACAGGGACACAGAGAGCAGACACACTGAGAGAACATTCTGGCCCTGAGATGATAAAGAAATTTGAGTTATGTAGCTATAAACCGAGGAACAGTAAGTATTACTGCCAACTACTAGAAACTACAAGAGCAAAGGAGGGATTCTTTTCTAGATTCTTCAATGAGAACATGGCCCTGTTGCCACCTTGATTTCAGACTTCTAGTCCCCAGAATTGTGAGAGAATAAATTTCTGTTGTTTTAAACCACCCAGTTTATGTAGTAATGTCACCATTGTCCTAGGAAATAAGTACATTCTGTATTTTCATTACTGTTGTCAGGTACAACCTAGTTCCCTACAGCAATTAGCAATAAAATACTTAAAATGAAAATGACTACTAGGGTTTGCTTGGTAGCACGTGAATTTAAAACAAAACCAAAGAAACATAGGGCAAATGAGTCCTGTTCTGCAGTTAATCCTGAAGGAAAAAGGGCTCAAGAGTTATTGACAGCTTTAGGGAAGAAAGGAATACAAACCAAACCCTAAGACTTGTTTCTGTGGTAGTAGTCAGCCTGGGTCAGACATACCCTATAGTGGTCTCCTCTGATTCTGTGTGGGATCCTCAATATTCCTTTAGAGTGGCTTATGCTAGGTATTTGCTCTTACTCTCAAAAGTGGTTAACATAGCTAGATGTACACTCAAATGCAATTATTATTGCTGGGAAAAATAATAAGTGAGAATACATAATAATATATAATAATGATAGCAATAGCAATAGCTGACATTTATTGTTATCTTATGGTTACCTCATAATATTCCTTCTGATCACACTATATATATGCTATGCTAGGTATTATTCCCCTTTACAGATGAGGAACTTAGGCTTCTGGAAAGGTGATTACTAAAAAGAAAAAAACCCACTTCAAAACAAACAAACTTCAGCCTGTCCCAAGAGAGTAAGGAAAACAGGAGTTCAGGTATTAAATAGTGCTGACAACTGTATGAGATTCTGAATTTACGACTTGCTGGATAATGGGAGAGTAAATACAGACATTTTAATGATATGCCCTGAGGTTGAACTCATGTAACAAGTATCTTATAGCTGCTATGAACATAAAGATGTGATTTCTTAATTTTTGATGATAGTTTATATTATATTTTACCCATATTGTTCTCACCATATGGGTAAAATTACAGATAAATTTTTAACTTAAAAAAGATATCAATTTGCTCTTTACATATGAAGATACATCTAAAACAATATGTAGAACTTACTGAAAGCTTCTTCAGGTTACAGAAGTATTAGAAAGCTCCACAAGCATGAAACTAACTTTTAAGTGCATACATAGAACCTTTTTATAATAAAGAGAGGATATTTCCTTTCAATGAAATAGACATTAGAAACTTTTAAAAATCACATGTTCATAAGGATTTTCCTTTCCAAATTATATTTTTTCTAAAAGAGTATAGAATTTTTAAAATGAAGAACATTAAGTAAAATTATTAATAAAAGTTCCTCCAGGTATTGTGGTAAGAAATAAGTCTAGTTTTACCTAAAACAAAAAGAAAATCTTAGAAATAAATAATTATAAATAAAATTGAGGTAATTCCATGAAAGATAAAGTATATCCCAAAATATCTGAAATCTCAAGTTTTTATTTTTTCAGGAAATAAAAATAGATGAGATTTCTTGTTCCTACATAATGTAGTAAAAGATAACCTAAAATTCCCCCTTACAACTACATACATATATATTTTTATACACACACACACACACACACACACACACACACACACACATCCCCTTTACTGAGGGTAAAGAGTTATAGGTCTTAGTAAGCAAGGTTTAAGTTTTAGAGGCACAAGGCCTCAAGAGGTGAACTCTTGGAGTCCTGAAGAGTCGAGCAGTTAGAAATCAGACCCCTGCATTTGGCCCATTTTTGTTTAATGTAATTACTAATATATTTGTGCTGATATTTACCATTTTACTATTTGTGTTATTACTATTTTATTCTGTTTTCTTTTTCCTTTCTTGCTTATCTTTGATTTTTTTAAAAATTTTGTCTTTGTTCTATATTCTTGATTTATCAAATTATTTTTTGCTATTTTGTATTTTAAAATTCTAGATATTTTACATCTCCTAAAACATTATCATTGTTTTATACCCTTTTAGAGTTACACTTTTTTTTTTAGTCAGGTGAGAGGCAGGGAGGCAGAGAGACAGACTCCCGCATGTGCCCCAACTGAGATCCACCTGGCAGCCCCCATCTGGGACTGATGTTCTGCTCATCTGGAGGCTTTGCTCCATTGCTCGGCAACCAAACTATTTTAGTGCCTGAGGTCACCATGGAGCCATCCTTAGCACCCGGAACCAACTTGCTTAAACCCTTTGAGCCATGGCTGTGGGGAAGGGAAGAGAGATAGAGAGAAGGGGTGTGGAGAAGAAGACGGTCACTTCTGTGTTCCCTGACTGGGCATAAACCTGGGATTTCCACACATGGGCTGATGCTCTACCACTGACCAAACTGGCCAGGGCCTACACTTTTTGTGACTTTTTATCCCTTCCAGTATCTCCTAGCTTCCATTGGTAGGATCATTTTTCTTCTGCCTGAAAAATGCCCTTTAATGTATGTGTGTGTGTGTGTGTGTGTATTTTAAGATTTTATTTATTGATTTTAGAGAGAGGAGAGAGAGAGAGAGAGAGAGAGAGAGAGAAAGGAAGGATGAGGAAGGGGAGGAGCTGGAAGCATCAACTTGCTTCTTACTGTGCCTTGACCAGGCAAGCCCAGGGTCATGAACCAATGACCCCGGCATTCCAGGTTGATGCTTGATCCACTGAGCCAATGTATATTTTAATGTAGATTTGTTGATGACAAATTCCACAAATTTCTGCACATCTATAAAAGTCTTTATTTCACCTTTATTTGTGAAGGATAGTTTTGCCAGATATGGATCGACAGTTCAGTTTTCCCATCCTTTTGAGGATATTTTAATTCCATTATCTTCTGGTCTCTACTGTTTTTGCTTAGAAGTTAGCTATCAAATTTATTTTTACATCTATAAAAGGAACTTGCTCTGATTCCTTTTAAGATTTTCCCTTTTCGATTATCAGTATGATATGTTTAAGTTTATATATTTTTATAATGTATACTTTTTATCCTTTTGTGGGATTGAATCCATAGCTTGATATTTTTTACCACTTCTGTAAAATTTGTGATCAGTATGGTCTCAGATATAGCTTCTCTTCTTTTACATATTCTCTTGCTCCATTTTCAGTCATTTTCCATAATTTCCCCTCCAACCCTTGGCAACCATTGATGTGCTTCTTAGCTTTATATATTAGTTTTTACTTTTCTCTAATGTCATATAAATGAAACGATACAATATGTACTGTTTGGCGTCTGGCTGTTTCCCTCAGCATTATATTTTTCACATTAACTCATATTTTAGTGTGTTTCAGTATTGTGTTTCTATATACCTATATCTATCTATATGTAACCATTTATTCATCATTTGTTAATTGACATATGGGTTGTTTGAAGCTATCTTGAGTAAAGCTACTATGAAAGTTTGTATACAGTCTTTGGGTAAACACCTAGGAAGTGGAATTAATGGATCATACAGTAATTTTATAAGAGACTGTCAAACTGTTTTTCAAAATATTTTAATGATTTTATATTTTATTTAGGACTGTATGAGAGTTGAAAGTCTCCACATCCTTGTCTGTACTTGGGAGGGATTAAGCAGAAAAGAAAAAGAAAAAGCTCATGGACAAGGAAATCAGCGTGGTGATTGCCAGAGGGGAGGAAGAGTAGGGGAGAGAGGTGGAGGAGGAGGCAGGTATATGGGGGATAAATGGCAATGGAAGGAAACTTGACTTGGAGTGGTGGACACACAATACAGTGTACACATGTGTTGTGGAATTGTGCACACTTTGTTAAAAAGTGTCACCCCAATAAATTCAATAAAAGGAAAAATTAAAATAAAAGTGGAATACCAATGGAAGGTGCAGCTGACACCACACACATGCACACAGGCGCAAGCGCACAAAAAATTGTCAGTCATTTAAATTTTAGCCATTCTGGTGAGTATGTATTTATATTTCACTGTGATTTTAATTTGTAGTCTACTGATGTCTAATAATGTTGGACATCTTTTCATTTCCTTGTTGGGTATTCAGCTATCTTTCATGATGTGAGTAGCCAAATCCTTTGCCAATTTTAAAGTTGCCTTGTTTGTCTTCTTTTTCTGAGTTAGTTGGCCTTTATCAGGTTGAGGAAATTCCCTTTCATTCCCTATTCTTCAGAGTACTTTTCACTAACATATGTTAAATTTCATCAAATGATTTTTCTGCATTAGTTGAGATGATCATATGTGTTTCTCCTTTATTCTACTAATATGGAGAATCACATTGATCTTAAACCATTAAACATATTTTTGTTGTTTTATTTGTTTTTTTGTTTTGTTTTGTTTTTGTATTTTTCTGAAGCTGGAAGCGGGGAGAGACAGTGAGACAGACTCCCGCATGCGCCTGACTGGGATCCACCCGGCACGCCCACCAGGGGCGATGCTCTGCCCTCCAGGGGGCGATGCTGTGCCCCTCCGGGGCGTTGCTCTGCCGTGACCAGAGCCACTCTAGCGCCTGGGGCAGAGGCCAAGGAGCCATCCCCAGCGCCCGAGGCCATCTTTGCTCCAATGGAGCCTTGGCTGCGGGAGGGGAAGATATGTGCCCTGGCCGGGAATCGAACCCGGGTCCCCCGCACGCCAGGCCGACGCTCTACCGCTGAGCCAACCGGCCAGGGCCCCATTAAACATCTTTTTTATTGCTGGAATAAACTCCAGTTTATTATGATATATCATCATCATCATCATCATTATTTAGATAGATGGTAAGAATGTTTAGTTTTTTTTCTTAAAACTGCCAAACTGTCTTCCAAAGCAGCTGTACCATTTTCCTGTTCCATCAGCAATAAATAAGAGTCCCTGTTGCTCCACATACCCGCCAGCATTTAGTATTATTAGTGTTTTGGATTTTTGGCATTCTGATAGGTATGTGGGTGTACCTCATTGGTTTAATTTGTAGTCCCCTAATGCATTATGATGTTGAACATATTCTCATAATGCTTTTTTTTTTTTTTTTTTTTTTTTTTTTTTCTATCTGTATATCTTCTTTAGTGAGATACCTGTTCAGATCTTTCACCTATTTTTTAATTGGGTTGTTTCTTTTCTTACTGTTGTGTGGGGTTTTTTCTTTTTTTTTGAGTTATGTTTAAGAGTTATATTCAACAATTGTCTCTGGTTGGTTTTCACAATTCTATTGGGGGAAAATGCTTTCATACTTGTGAGCTCTGAGTAAGTTCACATAATGACAGCCTGACTTATGAAGTCTTTCATGTCCAGTAATGACCTTTCTTTAGCAATGGTGCCGTGAAAGAATTTCAACTTATTGGACTGCCAGACTTGATTGTGGCTGTTGTTTTTCATGACTCCTGTGGCGCAGGGGATGGGAAGATGGGCATAGGTCAAAATAAAATGCCACAATGCCTATTGTTCTTATGGAGAATTGGTTGTTTTTCTTGAATAAGCATTCCCTGGATTGCTGTAAGCCTTTGTTTAATTTCTAGAATCCTAAAAATGTTGATTCTGACAGTATTTGCTAGTGTTCTCATTGTTATGGAGGGGAGAATTTTCAAAGCTCTTTACTCTGAGATTTCCAGTGATGTACACTGTCCTTTTTATGAATAATGACACAGAATTTAAAAGTGAGTGCTGTGAAATCTGACTGATACTCCATGCCTATAGAACAAGACAACAAGAGCTCAATTAATTAACCAGGAAAGATAATATGCTAAAGCATATCGTGTCAGTTTATAATTTTGTAGATGCTAGATCTAGATGAGCCAAACTTTGCTCTGTAAATAATGAGTGGTTAAATCTTATCAGCATATAAAATATAATGGTTATATTCTTTAAAATTAAATAAAGAATTACTATTTAAATAATAATTTTATATTCTTTCCCACGTGAAACTTTTTGCTTTACAAAATGTCTTTTGATAGAACATGTATGTTTCTTTGTTTCTTCTGAATGCTTTATGAACAGTATGATATTTAGGACTAGTATTAGCTTTTTTTTTTTTTTAATTTCCTGAATGTGTATAGGAATTTTTTATTATTAGATTTTTTTCTTTAATTTGTTGCTGTGTATAGAGTATTACGTGGTAAAAAGAGAGGAACATTGATTTGTGAATGATAGGTTGAGTTGTCTAGGCAAGACTTGTATAGGTCAAGTTGATTGAGAGTGATCTACTAACATCATGGAAAGATTGCATTCTGTCTGCCTTCTATCATCTATGAATTTTACACAAACCTACAATCTAGTTAATCATTTAAAATTCTAGATTCATCTTGCCTTACTGTATCTGATTGAGTTACATCTGAGATCTAAAAGTTAGAATACTAGTTTGCTTTTGCTAGTGGATATATGTATTGTGAGGGCCAAAATATGTTAGATAGCTGTAGTTAAATCTCTTATATGATCAGAATTAGGGTAATAAATGTTTGATTGATATTTGAATAATTTTTTTAACATTTGATGTTACTCTTGCTATACCAGTAACTGTGTTGGTAAGTGGGACTTAATAAAATGTAGCCCAATCATCTATTCCAAAGATTAAAAACTTTTCTATTGAAATTAGATTTTTTTTTAACCATCTCTATTTGATACAGATTACGTACTTAGTAAATTTGTAGGTCCACAATCAGTGGCAGGAAAACAGTTTCAATTGTATGTGTATTGTTTGCTGGCTTCATTTAGAAAGCATTATAAGAAAGGAGAGCTCAGAAAAGAAGTCACTTTTTAAAAGATTTTATTTATTGATTTTAGAGAGAGGATAGAGAGAGAGAAAGGTAGGGGAGGAGTGGGAAGCATCAACTTGTAGTAGTTGAAGAAATCATTTTTTAAAACACAGGCATGAAAACAAATTAAAAGGGACAATAATGTTGGGAAATGCAATTGTGTTTTTTTGTTTTGGGGTGTTTTTTTTTGTATTTTTCTGAAGTTGGAAACGGGGAGACAGTCAGACAGACTCCCGCATGCGCCCGACCGGGATCCACCTGGCATGCCCACCAGGGGGCGATGCTCTGCTCATGTGGGGCGTTTCTCTGCCGCAGTCAGAGCCATTCTAGCGCCTGAGGCAGAGGCCACAGAGCCATTCTCAGCGCCCAGGCAAACTTTGCTCCAATGGAGCCTTAGCTGCGGGAGGGGAAGAGAGAAACAGAGAAGAAGGAGAGGAGGAGGGGTGGAGAAGCAGATGGGCTCTTCTCCCATGTGCCCTGGCCGGGAATCGAACCCGGGACCCCCGCACGCCAGGCCGATGCTCTACCACTGAGCCAACCGGCCAGGGCCTGCAATTGCTTTTTAATCCTAACTTCTGAAAAATAAAATTGATAAAGTTTTTGAGGGACAAAAGCCAGTTAAAACAGATTTTTACCAAGGACCAAATCAAGGACATGACCTTTACACACATTAATAAAAATCTCAAAATTTATCAAGATGCATCAGAGTGAAGTTCAACTATTAGTATGGTATATATTATATTTCTTTTTTTTAAAGATTTTATTTATTGACTTGAGAGAGAGAAAGAGAAAGAAAGAGAGGGAGGAGCAGGAAGCATCAACTCATAGTGGTTGCTTCTCCTATGAGCCTTGACCAGACAAGCCCAGGTTTTGAACGATGACCTTAGCATTCCACGTTGACTCTTTATGCACTGTACCACCATAGGTCAGGCTATATTACATTTATTTCAACTAAACAGAATATTTTAAGGAGTAGTCTCTACCTCTGGTCCTTGATAGGACTAAGATACTCATAAGGAAGTGTGATGGGAGTAAAAGAGTCAAAAAAGAAAAGAGATATAGCAAGCCTAAGATTGTTTAGGCCCTAGCTGGGTTGCTCAGTGGTTAAAGTGCCATCCTGGTGCACCAAGGCCATGGGTTCCATCCCTGGTCATGACACTTACCAGAAGCGATCAATAAGTGTATAGCTAAATGGAACAACGAGTTGATGCTTCTCTCTCTCTGTCTCTCTCTTCTTTTCCCTTTCTCTCTCTTCCATTCTCTCTTCCATTCCCTCTCTCTCTCTCTTAATCAATGGGAAAATTTTTTTTTAGCGTTTAGAGAAGAACTGCACATGTGCCTGTAATAAGCCAAGCAGCTTTTTGGGAGAATTATATATTTTAGCTTAGTAGATACATCACAGTTTTTCAAAACAGTTGCACAAATTTTCATTTCCATAAATAGTGTATCAGTCAATCTCCTTTACTGATCAATCAAATAGTGTATTAACCAGCCTTGTGGGCATTCCCTTGCTAATAAGGCTGAGTATATTTACTTATGTTTTCTGACCACTTGGATTATTTTTTGACCAAGTATCTTATCATGACATTTTTGTTGTTGCTTTGTTTTTTTTACATGCAATAAACTATGTTAGGTGCATTATTCTAAAGTGTACACTTCAAGTGAATTTTTATTGTTTTCTAAATCTATATATACATTCAGGTTGAGATATGGAACATTCCTAGTATCCCATGATTCCCTGTGTTTATTCCCAGTTATTACCACCTCCTGTCTTCCCAGAGCTAACCATAATTCTCATTATTAATGACATCAAGTAGGTTTTTTCCAAAATATTTTATCACTATAAAAATTCAGTAAAATACACATAACATAAAGTTTACCGTATTTACCAATTTATTTTAAGTATACAGTTCAGTGGTATTAAATGCATTTGTAATGCTTTGTAACCATCACCCCACCTATTTCCATAACTCTTTTCATCTTGTAAAACTGAAACCCTGTACCCGTTAAATAGTAATTCCCCATTTCCCTCTTCACCCAGCCCATAGCAACCACCATTTTACTTTTTGTCTCTGATTTTTACTCCTTTAAGTATTACACATATAAGTGTAATCATACAGTATTTGTATTTATGTGACTGGTTTTTTTCATTTAGCATAATCTTCTTCAGATTCATCCACGTTGTAACATATTGCAGAATTTTCTTCCTTTTTAGAGTTGAATAATAGTCTATTATATTTACATACTAGATTTTGCTTATACGTTCATTGCTTGATGGTCACTTTCATTGCCTCCACATTTTAACTATTATGAATAATGCTGGTATGGGTGTACAAATAAATCTATTTTAATTTTTTAGAAATGCTATACTGTTTTCTACATTGGCTGTACCACTTTTTAATTCTACCAACTGTGCACAAGGACTCTGATATTGCCAACAGCCTTCCCAACACTTATTATTCTGTGTTATAGATAATAGCTATCCTAATGTTTGTGAGGTGGTATCTCATTTTTTTATTTGCATTACCTAATGGTTAGTGATGTTGAGCATCTTTGTATATACTTATTTGCCATTGGACTTCTCTAGAGAAATGTCAAGTCCTTTGCCCAGTTTTGTATTGGCTGTTTGTTCTCTTATTGTTGAGTTTTAGAAGTTCTCTGTATATTTTGAATATTAACTCCTTATCAGATATATGATTTATAGATATTTTCTCATTCTCTGGTTATCTTTATATTTATTATGTGGATAGTATATTTTGATATACAAAATTTTAAAATGTTCATGAAGTCCAATTTGTCTGTGTTTATAAGTTTGGTTTTTTTCTTAATCTTTTCATATTTTTCACCCAGCCTCCTAAACCCTACCCTCAGAGAGCTGTCAGTTTATTCTCTATATCTATGGTCTGTTTCCATTTTGTTAGTTTATTTTGTTTATTAGATTCCACATATAAGTGAAATCATATGGTACTTGTCTTTCTTTGACTGGCTTATTTCACCGAGCATGGTAACTCTCCAGGTCAATCCATGCTGTCGCTAAAGGTAAGATTTCCTTATTTTTACAGGCAAACAGTATTCTATTGTGTAAATGTACCACTGCTTTTTCATCCACTCATCTAATGATGGGTATTTGGGCTGCTTCCAAATCATGGCTATTGTAAATAATGCTGCAGTGAACATATGGATGCATATGTTCTTTCAAATTAGTGTTTTGTTTTTGTTTTCAAATAAATTCCCAGAAGTACAATCATTGGGTCATAAGGGAGTTCCATTTTTAATTATTTTGAAGTAGCTCCATCCTGCTTTCCACAGAGGCCACACCAATTTGCATGCCTACCAATAGTGTACAAGATTTGTAATTTTTCCTATTCTAGTCTGGAGGCTGAGAAACTAAGCAGAGCTGTTCGTTGTAATGTAGACTGGGATGGGAAGGGTAAATTGAAGTTTGGGCACTGCTAGCGGTAAGCCAGAAATGTATCAGAAGAATGAAAACCAGAGTTCAAGATGGCACCAGAGTAGGCAGACATTCAAACTTCCACGTTCCAGGACCAAATTGGATTAAAACTTAATTTAAGAACAATCATCCTGGAAAACCAACTTTGGACTAAATGAAGAGAAGTCTGTAACCAAGGATCACAGAAGAAGCCATACCAAGTCTGGTAGGAAGGGTGGAGTTGCGGAAAGGGCTGTTGCACTCCCAGGAGCGAGCATTGGCTGAGGGTCTGGAGGGACTCTTACTATGGGGAGGGTCACCTGAGAGGTGTGGTTCCTCAGCCCCAGGCTAGAAGCCACTGTCTAGAGCCCCAGAGCCTGGAAGAGGTGCTCAGACAGCATTAGGTGGTGAAAAGAGCCGGAGTTTTTGTCTGCAGGAAAGAGACAGAACTCTCAGAGTAGCAAGCTCTGTCTTAAAGGGCCAGCACAGAAAATCTTGTTTATAGCCACTTGCCCAGGGTTCTGGGGGTAGGGGGAGCTAAGAGGACTGGAGTTGCATGAGGAGAGTGTAAAGTTGGAGGCCCAGGGAGAGACACTGTGGGGGAACAGCCACTGGAACCCCTGTGCTGAGTCATTCTCCAATACCACAGTTGCCATCTTTCTTGCGTGGAGCAGTCACCTATGAGCATCATCAGCCTGGGGAAAAACAACTGCTCCAACCTCGAGAGTCTCTTCTGCCCCAATCATGGAACTGGGTCATGCTGAGAAGCAGGGGGCATGCCAGTGACTCAGTTTTCTGGTATTGAGGTTGGAGCTTCCCCCCATGTGCTCCCAAGTGTAACACTGGTGCTTCTGCCCACAAGAGACTCAGTAGAAATTGTCCAGATTGTGTGCAGACCACACCGCTGGGTCTCAGAAGGCACACTCACTGGATTCCTGGGACCACACCCAACTGAGGTCTGTGAAAAAAGTCTGTACAGATTGATACCTGGGGCAGAGGGAAAGGGCCACACCCACTACCCTTCCTAATCCCTGAATTGCCACAGGCTCTAGACCAGGGGTCGGGAAACTTTTTGGCTGAGAGAGCCACGAATGCCACATATTTTAAAATGTAATCCCGTGAGAGCCATACAATGACCCGTGTACATTATGCATTATCCAATAAAAATTTGGTGTTGTCCCAGAGGACAGCTGTGATTGGCTCCAGCCACCTGCAACCATGAACATGAGCGGTAGGAAATGAATGGATGTAATACATGAGAATGTT
This sequence comes from Saccopteryx leptura, assembly GCF_036850995.1. Classification (NCBI taxonomy): domain Eukaryota; kingdom Metazoa; phylum Chordata; class Mammalia; order Chiroptera; family Emballonuridae; genus Saccopteryx; species Saccopteryx leptura. Next base: position 21,743,486 of record NC_089511.1, read on the forward strand.
TTATATTTTTAACATTATTTTTTTTTAATTAAAGATTTGCGAGCCAGATGCAGCCATCAAAAGAGCCACATCTGGCTCGCAAGCCATAGGTTCCCGACCCCTGCTCTAGACTCTACCAGAGGTTTTTTCAGTGACTGAGCACAACAAGCAGCCAGCAGACAGAGGCTGAAAGAGGCAGGACTCAGGGAACTTTGGCCCTTTAAACGGACCTTCCCCCAGGCCCAGTGTGGATGAAACTTGTATTGCACAGTGTAGGTGTGCAACTTGGTATTTTCCATGTGCACCTGGGCCCAGTAGAGGCAGCCACAAACTCTAGATTGCTTGTAGCTTCAAGAAGGTTGTTGAGGGCCAGTCACAGGCAGTGTTTCCCACTGGTCTGCAATGGGTTCCCTCCAGGGAGGTCCAGGGCTGGCACATACAGTGGCCAGCCAGCTGCGGAGAGCATCGGTTCAGGACCTAACAAGCCTTGATAGAGTGGTATCCTAAGAAAGGGCTCCTCACACCTGGCCCACCTGAGGCAGGTTCCACTCTCTATGATTAGCACGGGCACAGTGGCTCATGTACATTGGAAGGGGGGAGCTTCACATTCAGCCGTCCTGGGTGCTGGATATTCTGTCGTCCTAGGCTAGATTCCACAGGGGAGAGAGACTTGGATCATAGACATTTAAAGTGTGGGTCCCATTTGCGCCTATTGTTGGGTCTGGTCAAGGGACTTAGCCACTTTCTTGGAGGGCACAATCTGCCCCAGGAGAGGACTCTCAGTCTTCCTCCCTGAGATCAGGGTCTCAACAGCTGTAAGAACTTCTGCAGAGGGGATTGTGGGCCCCACTTGATCTGAACCTGCTGCTCACCTTGTTGGGGGAAAATAAAATTTGAGTATCCAGCAGCGGCTGAAGCATTAGGCTCTGAAGTAGGGGCCACATTCCCTGTACTGAGCTCCTGACCAAGAGACCCCTGAAGTAGGAGGTCCAACTAATGTTGTATTCTCAACTTTAGGTGCCCTAAACCAACAAGCTTGCAACCTGTAGAGGGGTTAGTTGGGTGAGGCCAGACTGAGCCCACATTACAGTCTTTCTACAAAAGCCTCTGTGGGAAGACCAGGCAGCTGCAAGACGGTGTGGAGCAGCTGAAAAGTGGAGGCAAATCTTATGGAGATTGGGGCTTTCACAGAGCTACTGTTATTTCTAAGCAGGAGGAAGCTGATCCTTATACATAAGTTGGCACCTCTCACGCTACCCAGGCACAGAAAATGCTGACACAAACAGTGAAAAGGGAAGTAGCTGCAGACAAGACGTTATAAACAGTAGGTTACAAACAATGGCTGATGCCAACCCAAGGGGATCTAGAACCAACACAACTGGCAGTGGTGGCAGACAGCACCAACCCTAGACTCAACTAGCTACACAAGCAGCATGCCCAAAGGAGGAGTCTAGCAGGCACCAGACACTGGAGAATACGCCCAACAGGAAAGATATTGGAGTATGTAATACACGTGATCAAGGTTGACCCTTAGAGCCAGCTAGGCTGAAGGGATAACCATAACCATGAAAGGACCAACTGCATTCAGTTGTCACATACAACAGGAGGGAAAAGAGTACCCTCAAGAAGCATTTATACAACAAGGAAAACAGATGGTCTGGAGGTCAGTACCACCGAGCCCATCTTCCTCATAAAGACACCAAAACAATTTCAAAGTCAGACAGCGCTACCTAATACACAGATAAAATGTGCAGACAAAGAAATGTGACTCAAATGAATCAACAAAAGAAATCCTCAGTAAAAGAACTAAATAAAATAAGAGTAACCAAACTACAAGACACAGAGTTTAAAATAATGATTTTCAGGATGCTCAAGGATCTTAGAGCAACAATGGATGGTCATAATGAGAACCTAAATAAAGAGATAGCAAGCATCAAAAAGGACATTTAAATCATAAAAAAGAACCAGTCAGAAATGACAAATACAATATTAGTAATGAAGACTGCTCTAGAAGGATTCAACAACCGGCTGGATAAAGCAGAGGATCAAATCAGAGATTTAGAAGACAAGACAAATGAAAGCACAGAATCAGAGCAGCAAAATGAAAAGGGGTGCAAAAAGACTGAGGAAACTCTGAGAGACCACTGTGACAACATGAAAAACAACATTCGCATCACAGGGGTTCCTGAAGAAGAAGATAACAAACGAGGGATAGAGAACCTGTATGAAGAAATCATAGCTTAAAATTTCCCTAAAATGATGAATGAAAAAGTCACACAAAGTCAAAAAGCACAGAGAGACTATTAAAGAGGAACCCAAGGAGGCCTACACCAAGATACATCATAATTAAAATGCCAAACTTAAGAGACAAAGAATACTAAAAGCTGCAAGAGAAAGGCAGTTAATGAGCTACAGAGAAGCTGTCATAAGGATGACATCTGAATTCTCAACAGAAACACTGGAGCCAGAAGTGAATGTCAAGAAATATTCAAAGTGATGCAAAACAAGAACCTACAACTAAGGACTACTTTATCCAGCAAAGCTACCATTTAAAATTGAAGGAGAAATGAAAAGCTTCCCAGACATGAGAAAAAAAACAAACCTCAAAGAATTTATTACAACCAAAGCAGTACTGCAAGAAATGATAAGGGACCTGCTGTAAAAAGCACAAAGGAAAAAAAGAAATTAAGAAAAAGAAGATTGTAGATTTAAAAAATAAAATGGTAATAAATAAGTATATATCAATGATAACCTTAAATATAAATGGGTCAAATGCTCCAATCAAAAGACATAGGGTAGCTGTATGGATAAGAAAATAGGATCTGCACATATGTTGTCTACAAGAGGACCCACCTGAGAATAAAAGATATACATAGACTGAAAGTGAAGGGATGGAAAAAAGTATTTCATGCAAATGGAAATGGAAAAAAGAAAAGCTGGGGAAGCAATACTTATATCTGACAAAATAGCCATTAAAACAAAGGCTATAGTCAGGGATAATGAAGGTCTCTACATAATAATAAAGGTAGCAATCCAACATGAAGATATAACCGTTGTATTTATGTGCCTAATATAGGAGCACCTAAATATATAAAGCAGATTTTGATGGACATAAAGGGCAAGATTAACAGCAATACTATTAACAGTAGGGGATTTTAATACTCCACTAATATCAATGGACATATCCTCCAGAAATAAAACTACAAAGAAACAGTGGCCTTAAATGACATTATTCTTATTTTATTTAGTTCTTTTACTGAGAATTTCTTTTGTTGATTCATTTGAGTCACATTTCTTTGTCTGCCCATTTTGTCTGTGTATTAGGTAGCGCTGTCTGACTTTGAAATTGTTTTGGTGTCTTTATAAGGAAGATGGGCTCGGTGGTACTGACCTCCAGACCATCTGTTTTCCTTGTTGTAGGAATGCTTCAGCTGAATTTAATTGATATTTTTCGAGCCTTTCACCCCAAAGCAGCAGAATATACTTTCTTCTTAAGTGTTCATGGTACATACTCTGGGATAGACCACATGTTAGGACACAAAACAAGTCTCAATAAATTTAAGAAAATTGAAATCATATAAAGCATCTCCTCTGATCACAATGATATAAAACTAGAAATCAACTATAATAGAAAAACTGAAAAACATTCAAATACTTGGAGACTATATAGCATGCTATTAAATAACGAATAGGTTAACAAGATCAAGGAAGAAATAAAAAATTTCCTTGAAACAAACGAACATACATCAACTCAAAATTTATGGGACACAGCAAAAGCAGTCCTGAGAGGGAAGTTCATAGCATTACAGGCATACCTTAAGAAATAAAAAGCTCAAATAAACAACTTAACCCTGCATCTAAACGATCTAGGAAAAGAACAACAAATAAAGCCCAGAGGAGGTATAAGGAAGGAAATAATAAAGATCAGAGCAGAAATAAATGATAGAAGCTAAAAAAAAATTACAAAAGATCATTGAAACCAAGAGCTGGTTCTTTGAAAAGGTAAACAGCATTGATGAATCTTTAACCAGACTCATCAAGAAAAAAGAGAGGGCTCAAATAAAATTAAAAATAAAAGTGGAGAAGTAAACAACTGACACCGAAAAAATACAAAGTATTGTAAGAAAAATTGGGCAACCTAGGTGAAATGTATAAATTCCTAGAAACATACAGTCTTCCAAAACTCAATCTGGAAGAATCAGAAAACCTAAATAGACTGATTACAACAAATGAGATCGAAACAGTTATCAAAAAACTCCCAAAAAAGAAAAGTCCTGGGCCTGATGGCTTCACAAGTGAATTCTACCAAACATTCAAAATAGAACTAACACCTATCCTTCTCAAGCTATTTCAAAAAATTCAAGGGGAGGGAAGATTTCCAAACTTTTTTATGAGGCGAGCATTATCCTCATTCCCAAACCAAATAAAGACACTACAAAGAAAGAAAACTATCGGCCAATATACCTGATGAAAATAGATGCTAAAATTCTCAACAAAATATTAGCAAACCAGATCCAGCAATACATCAAAAAGATCATACATCATGATCAAGTGGGATTCATTCTGGAGGCAAGGCTGGTACAACATTCACAAATCAATAAATTTGATTCATCACATAAAAGGAGAAAAATCATATGATCATATCAATAGATGCAGAAAAAGCATTAGATAAAATCCAGCACCCATTTATGATCAAAACTCTCAGCAAAATGGGAATTCAGGGAACATACCTCAACAAAATAAAGGCTATCTAAGACAACTTACAGCCAACATCATACTCAATGGGCAAAAATTAAGAGCAATCCCCTTAAGATCAGGAACAAAGCAGGGATACCCACTTTCACCACTCTCATTCAACATAGTTCTGGAAGTCCTAACCACAGCAATTAGACAAGAAAAAAGAAATAAAAGGCATCCAAAATGGAGAAGAAGAAGTAAAACTATTATTATTTGCTGACGACATAAACTACTAGACCTGATAAATGAATTTGGAAAGGTGGCAGGATATAAAATTAATATTCAGAAATCAGTGGCATTCTTATATACCAACAATAAACTGTCTGAAAGAGAAATTAAGGAAACAATCCCCTTCACTTTTGCAACAAAAATAATTTATCTAGGAGTAAATTTAAACAAGAAGGTGAAAGACTTGTACTCAGAAAATTATAAGACATTGAAAAAAGAAATCAAGGAAGATACAAACAAGTGGAAACATATATTGTGTTCCTGGATAGGAATAATAAATATCATTAAAATGTTTATACTACACAAAGTAATCTGTAAATTCAGTGCAATTCCCATTAAAATATCAATGTCATACTTTAAAGATATAGAACACATATTCCAAAAATTTATCTGGAACTAAAAATGAACATGAATAGCCTCAGCAATCTTGAAAATGAAGAATAAAGTGGGTGGTATCACACTTCCTGATATCAAGTTATACTACAAGGCCATTGTAATCAAAACAGCTTGGTACTGGCATAAGAATAGGCATATAGATCAATGGAAAAGAACAGAGAATCCAGAAGTAAACTCACACCTTTATGGTCAATTGATATTTGACAAAGGAGGTAAGAGCATACAATGGAGGAAAGACAGTCTTTTTAATAAATGGTGTTGGGAAAATTGGACAGGCACATGCAAAAAAATGAAACTAGACCACCAACTTACACCATTCACAAAAATAAACTCAAAATGGATAAAAGAGTTAAATGTACGTCGCGAAACCATAAACATCTTGGAAGAAAACATAGGCAGCAAACTCTCCGATATCTCTTGTAACAATATTTTTGCTGATTTATCTCCATGGGCAAGTGAAATAAAGGACAAAATAAACAAATGAGACTGTATCAAACTAAAAAGCTTTTGCACAGCAAAAGACACCATTAACAAAATAAAAAGATAACCCACACAATGGGAGAACATATTCACCAATACATCTGATAAGGGGTTAATAACAAAAATTTAGCAAGAACTTCTAAAACTCAACATCAGGAAGGTAAACAATCCAATTAAGAAATGGACAAAGTAACTGAATAGACACTTTTCCAAAGAGGACATACAGATGGCCAATAGGCTTATGAAAAAATGTTCATCACTGATTATCAGAGAAATACAAGTTAAAATAACAGTGAGATACTACCTCACACCTTTTAGAATGGCGCTCATTAACAAATCAACACACAATAAGTGCTGGTGAGGATGTGGAGAAAAGGGAACCCTCCTGTACTGCTGGTGGGAATGCAGACTTGTGCAGCCATTTTGGAAAACAGTATGGCGTTTCCTCAAAAAAATTAAAAATGGAACTGCCTTTTGACCCAGCTATCCCAATTTTAGGAATATATTCTAAGAATACCAAATCACGGATTCAAAAGAAGATATGCACCCCTATTTTTATTGCAACATTGTTACAATAGCTAAGGTCTGGAAACACTCCAAATGTCCATCAGTGAATGAGTGGATTAAAAACAGTGGTACCTAGACACAAGCCCTGGCCGGTTGGCTCTGGTAGAGCATCGGCCTGGTGTGCAGAAGTCCCGGGTTCGATTCCCAGCCAGGGCACACAGGAGAAGCGCCCATCTGCTTCTCCACCCCTCCCCCTCTCCTTCCTCTCTGTCTCTCTCTTCCCCTCCCGCAGCTGAGGCTCCATTGGAGCAAAGATGGCCCGGGTGCTGGGGATGGCTCCTTGGCCTCTGCCCCAGGCGCTAGAGTGGCTCTGGTCGCAACTGAGCGACGCCCCGGAGGGGCAGAGCATCGCCCCCTGGTGGGCATGCTGGGTGGATCCTGGTCGGACACATGCGGGAGTCTGTCTGACTGTCTCTCCCCATTTCCAGCTTCATAAAAATACAAAAAAAAAAGCAAAAAAAAAAGCAGTGGTACCTACACACAATGGAATACTATGCAGCCGTGAAAAGGAAGGGAATCTTACCTTTTGCGATGGCATGGATGGACCTGGAGAGTGTTATATTAAGTGAAATAAGCCAGGCAGAGAACAAAAAATGTCTTATCTTATATGTGGAATCTAATGAACAAAGTAAACTGAGCAATGGAATAGAGGCAGGGTCACAGGGAGCAGAGGGAAGGGGAATGAGAGGGATCAGCAAGGGTGAAGGGTTTAGTGAAGTTATATCAATATATACACATAACATATAGATACAGATAACAGGACAGGAAATCCTAGAGGAAAAAGGGGGTGTTTTGTGGGACACTTGAAGGGGTAGGGGTGAGGGTGTATTTTGAGTGAGACACTTGAATTCATGTTAACAAAATAAATAAAAATTTTTTAAAAAGATGAATGAAACCTCAGCTTTAATGCATCAGATCAATCACAGATTGTATTAAGTTTAATTGTCTCTACCTACCTGCCAGAAGCAAAAATGAACCCTCTTTGGGAAAAGTTACTATCATCCAGACTCAAAATATCACAGCAGTGTCTGATATTCCATTGACAACTACTAGGCATACCGGAGACACGACCACACCAGATTTAAAAGAAAAGAAAGAGACTAATAGAACATAACAGGTATGGAGTAATCAGGCCTGAACTTTAAAATATCTTTAATATGATCAAGATATGTTAGAAGAAGAAGGAGGAGGAGGAGGGAGGAAGAGAAGAAGAGGAAGAAGAGAGAAGAACAAGGAGGAAGAGGAGGAGAAGGAAGGAATGAAGAAGAAGAGGAAGGAGGAAAGAAGAGAAGAGCATTCTGATTTTTCATTAAATAAGGGCAACCACCTAAATTCTAATGTCTCAACTAACTTCAACAAAACAGTAAAAATAAGAATGGAGTGTAACCTGACCAGGTGGTGGTGCAGTGGATAGAGCATCAGACTGGGACACACAGGATCCAGGTTTGAAACTTCGAGGTCGTTGGCTTGAGCGCGGCGTCACTGGCTTGTGTGTGGGATCATAGACATGACCCTATGGTTGCTGGCTTGAGCCCAAAGTTCACTGGCTTGAAGCCCAAGGTTGCTGATTTGAGCCCAAGGTCACTTGCTTGAGCAAGGTTGCTGATTTGAGCCCAAGGTCACTCGCTTTGCTGGAGTCCCCCAGTCAAGGCACATAGGAGAAAGCAATCAGCGAACTAAGGAGCTGCAATGAAGAACTGGTGCTCCTCATTTCTCTCCCATCTGTCTGTCTCTATGTATCCCTCTCTCTGTCTCTGTCACACACACACACACACACACACACACAAAGGACCAAGTGGAAACCCCACCCCACAATCCACATAAACAGCATAACTGAGAGACAAGGACTACCATAAAATTCAAATATATCTAAATAGAGAAATAAACACTAAAATCTAAAGCTTGTGCTGCAGAAGAGAGAGAGAGAGAGAGAGAGCTTATGTAGAAAAGAGGAGAGGGAAAGCAGGGCCTTAAGAGTGACAAAATACAGGTAACATAAGCATCACAAAGTGGGAATATTCTTAAAAATAGGTCTAAGACCTGTTAGATCAGAGTACTGGTGACTTTGGAATCAAAAGGAAGAGGCTTGCAATTGCAAGAAACAAGTAACAGCCTTGTGGAAACATTACACAAAATTTGTTTGTTAATTTATTAATGATAGCCATTCTGACAGGTGTGAGGTGATATCTCATTGTGGTTTCCTGAGTGGTTAGAAATTTGATAAATTGATCATTTTTTTAAGAATTTATATACTCATGTGATTAAGTTTTCTAAATTGTTTCAGAACTTATTTTATCTTTCTTAAAGCATGAATAAGACAAGGACTTGTTTTAAGATGATTTTTGAATACATGCCATGTTTTAGAGAAAGAGAGAAAAACAGAGGAAGAGAGAGACAGAGAGAGAAGCATCAACTTGTTGCTCTACTTAGTTGGCCATTGATTGCTTTTCATACATACCTTGACCAGGGATTGAACCAGTGACCTTGGGTTCAAGCCAGCAACCTTGGGATTGTTTTGATTTTGGGATTGTGTCAGCGACAGAGGTGCAACCTCCAGCTCAAGCTGGCGGCCTCACGTTTTGAACCAGCAAGCTTGGTGTTATAGGTCGATACTCTGTCTACTGTACCACCACTGGTCAGGTTTAAATACTTACCTTTTGTGCAAAATTACCTAATCAATATTAGCTGACGAAGAGAGAGATTTTATGGTAGAGTAATACATAACTTTAATATTCCTTTAGTGTTAGTATTTGGCTTACTAAATAGATATGAAAAGTAATCATCTCGTAACATTTTTTTAATTCACTTTTTTTCGTCCCCAGAAAATAGTAAAGTAAATAAAACCATCATTTTTTTCTAATCTTCATGAATAATTTCTCACTGGTGCTGGGTGAGAGGCTGTTTTCAAGGCTATCCTATGGTATTTACAAAGATACTGTTTAGACCTTGCGGTTTAAGCCTCTAAAAGCTCTTCTAAATTACAGAAGTGAAGAGAATTTATACTTAATCTTTGGATAATTTCAGTTGTGGACTTCAAAATGAAGCAGCTGGGGGGTGGGGAAGGGTTCCCTTATTAGAAGCATAAAACCCACTGACTGTATTTTGGCCAGGGTTCCTTTTTTTCCAGTAAGTTGTCTGCTATACAGAAGTGTATAACCCTAATGGCTTGTTGTATGCCATTAAAAGGTATTGTACACTCATAAAAGAATGACATTTTGATCAATGCTGTTAAAGGAATTACTGTCTTGACACAGAAAAGCTTTCCTGCTGCAAGTTTAAAAATATGCCTTTAAAAGCTTTTTATTGAATACCTTTGCATCCCTCAGAAATGTGCCATTTTGGTATGAGGTTACTCTGAAGTATTCCACATTGTAACTTAAATGCAAAACCTCCTATTTACCTTTAGAAGTAGCAAAACCATATAGGTATTTTCCTACCAAATGGGCTTAAAGACATGGTAGCATCTTAAACCACTGTAGGTGATCTAAAAAGAACTTTCGTAAAGAGAAAACTGAAAACTAAATAATTCCTTTTTATTTTGTGAAGTATTGATCTTTTTCATGCTGTTTTGTTTAAACTTTGTGGTTTTAATTTCCCTTTGGCCTGAGGAACCTTGACTTACCACTCAGTTTAGAGATGGATCTTTTCTAACCGCTTGGGGATTGGCTCTCTTAAATGGTGATATGTTGGATTTGCTTTTCTACTGTTTCTTTGTCTCTTATTATATTTTTGATTATGAGTTTATGAAAACCATGTCATAATATACAGTCTTCCAAAGCTGACTTTTTTTTAAATACACAGTTGATCTTTTATAGATTTTTGAATGTATCATTGCTATAATTTTAGCTTAATTTCATACTTTGTAAGCCTTTTGCTATCACTTAACTTCTGACTTTATACCATATGTTTCAATACCCTGAAAGCACAACTTCTTTAAATATGTCACTATGGAATGATTACTTACTTGATAGGTTTTAGCTTTTGTACTTTTTGAATTTGACATTTAATTCCAATCTAATGAACTTTTCACACATTTCAGGGTATGGGCATATTTTAGGATAGATAATTTTTACATAGCATGTTGGCTTTATCATCTATTTTACTTATTAAAGCAGGTGTTTGGTGTTGTTAGTGGTGGTGGTGATGGTAGTGGTGGTGGTTTTTATTATTTACTACCTGTTAAGTGCCAAGTGATTTATGTATATTATTGATAGCACCAAAACTTCTGACAGTTATGTGCCATGTTCTCTGTTAAAGTACTTTCCATGGTTCCAAGAAGTTATATAACTCAGTCAAACAAGTAAGTTGTGGAATTGGGATTCAAACCGAGGTAGTGTGACTCCCAACTCTGTGCTATTCTTTTTTTTTTTTTTTTTTTTTTTTTGTATTTTTGTATTTTTCTGAAGCTGGAAACGGGGAGAGACAGTCAGACAGACTCCTGCATGCGCCCGACCGGGATCCACCCGGCACACCCACTAGGGGGCGATGCTCTGCCCCTCCGGGGGTCGCTCTGCCACGACCAGAACCACTCTAGCACCTGGGGCAGAGGCCAAGGAGCCATCCCCAGCGCTTGGGCCATCTTTGCTCCAATGGAGCCTCGGCTGCGGGAGGGGAAGAGAGAGACAGAGAGGAAGGGGGGGCGGGGGTGGAGAAGCAAATGGGTGCTTCTCCTATGTGCCCTGGCCGGGAATTGAACCGGGGTCCCCCGCACGCCAGGCTGACACTCTACCGCTGAGCCAACCGGCCAGGGCCTGTGCTATTCTAACCCGTTACCTTGTCTTTATGTTATAGGTGGTATCTTCTCCATTCTACAAGTGAGGAACCTGAAGCTCAGAGTAAGTACCTTGACCATTGACACCGAGTGCAGGAGTGACAGAGCTGGCTGGCACTTGAAGCAGGCTCTGTTTGACTTCAAAGTATATTTTCTACTATATCATACTAGTCATTTTTCCTTCATCCTTCTCATCACACCTCTTCTGAATTATCTGTATGTATGCAAAGATGGTTTTTATTAGAAGTTTTGAATTAAGAGTTTGTTTTATGATTTTCTGTTATGATTTGGAGGGAAGCATATTGCAAACATAATTGATGATTGATGGGAGGGGGAGGTAGAAGGGGATATGGGGATGGCCGAAGACTTGACTTATGGGAGGTGAATACACAATATGTTGTAGAATTGGGCACCTGAAATCTGATTATGTTAATGGGTGTAACCCCAATAAATTCAATTTTAAAAAAGGCAAAGAAAATATAATTGGAGTAGGTATTAGGAAACCTGAATTCCTGTGCTATTTCTGATTCTTCTGGCGATAAGACCTTGGACAAGTCACGTTTTTGGGGGGTTTTACTTATAAAATGATGGCATGGGACTAGATGATTTTAAAGGTTTCCTCAAATTCAAAATCTAATTTGACTCTATTTTGATTTAATGTTTATACTTATTCTTTTTAGCACTGGTAAAACTTTATAACCTGTATTTTAGCCCATTAAATATTATACTTCACTAAAGTTAGGGGGCAAGGAGCTCTAATTTTTATTTTTTACTTACACTATTGCATCTTATGTTGAAATTCAATAATGGGAAGAAATTTCATATAAAGAAGAAATTAATTTCATTATAAGGACATTCTTTCTTTTAAACTATTAGAGATTTTCTTAGCTTTACAGTCAGAAAGAATAGTCCTGGAGACCTAAATATTATAAAAGGAAATAAATTATTTTTAATAGAAAATATTTTCATCAAAGAAGACAGGAATAGGTTACTGCCACCTTCAAAGCATTTGCAAGTTCTTTACTGTATAATATTATTAGCAATTATAATAAGTAACATCTATTGGGAATTAGTTTTATGCTACCATGTTGTACTAGCATTTTATATACATTACATCATTTAATACTCATGTAAACCTTATGAGGTAGGTACTATTATTATCCCCATTTTACATACTAAGAAATAAGAGAATTATGAGTTTAAGCAATTCCTCCAAAGGTTGCAGTGTTTGTAAGTGCTAAAGCTGAGATTTAAACCTATAGAATGCCACAGAGATTTTTTTCCTCATATTTACAAAATGGAGTAATTGTAAGAGATTACCAATGACAATACATATGAATATGATTTAAACATGAAACCTTTTAAGGAAGAGTGAGTCTGATGGCTTGTGATGAATGGCAGTTTCCAAGTTCTCAGATTTGATCACTGCCAGTTTCATATTTTATTGATGAAGTCTTAAAACAAGTAACAGCTACTGGATAATTTTATAAAATTACTTTCTGAAGAATTAATAAGTTTATTGTAAGTTTTAGGATACATTCTTTGGTGTTTGGGATGTGGATAGGTGAGTGTGTCTGTGTGTATGTGCACATCATGGATTGGAAGCTGTAGAACTGGATAACTAACCATCCCAGTTTGCCTCAGCTGGGGTTTTTATTTTATGTAACTTTCAGTGCTAAAACTAGGAATTTTGCTAAAACAGGTAAGTTAGAGCAAATATGTATGTATTTATGTGTATGTGTATGTGTACGTGTGAGTGTCTCGAAAGTAATGGTAATGGTTGGCATACAGGGAATTCAGATCTTGCAGGGCATAAAACAGCTCTGAATTCAGTGCCTAAACTGATATTTGTCTGTTTTATTAGCAGAAAGCTCAGTCTCCTGTGTTTTCCCCATTTCAGATAACCTTTCCTTGTCATCTGAGAAATTAATTTCTTTGTTGGAATCATTGCAAGTAAACTTGATAGCAAGAGTGCTGTTATTGAGGCGACTTACACAGCGATTTGCTAAGTACAGCCTGTTCATAAAGGGTGGAGCAGGAGTTGATTTATCGATCATTATCAGGGTTTCAGTAACCTGTTGAACTATGGTACTTGATTTCTTCTCCTTTTCTTAAAACCCACTATTTTTATTTCTCTTTATACATTTGTATTTAGTTGTTTCCATTGGAAACATTTTTACATGCATTTTCACATTATGTAAACATTTTTTGTATGTCTATTTGCTTTTTCCTAGAATAGAGTTGGAACTGTCTGCAAAACTATTACTAAGTTAAGCTACATAGAATTGCCAGGATTTGACTGTTTTTGACCTACGTTAATGGAAATTTTATATGATTCAACTAATAGTTAATTCAACTTTTGGTTATTTGGAAATAACTTAAATTTAAGTGGAGTGTTTCACTGAAACCATGGTTAATGTTAGGGAGGAACTGACATGAACTTTGAGCTGATTACTCTATGCTGCCATTTGCTAAAAATACATTTTAAAAGGTATAACTCATGTGGAAAAACTGAGCCATTAATATTAGACAGACATTAAAAATTTTATTTTAACCAAAGGTTAAAACTAAATTTAATTATTTTTCTTTCTCAGAATTTTGAACCATTATATTTTAATCCATAGTGAGTTACATAAATTTTTTTTTATAAGAAAAACACTCCTTTCGTGGAATCAGATTTAAAATTGTTGCTGTATTATTAACACAAACAAATACCAACCAATAAGATTTCTTTTTGTGCCTTCCAAACAGTTAGTCTGAGATGGGGTTTGCCTTCCTGGATAATTTAGTGTTCCTAAAACATAGGGAGTAACTATGTTTTGTTTTTTTTTTAAGAAATGTAGTTAATTATTACTACCTGTCTCAACCTGATAAACTGTCATAATCTTGAGATTCTTGTGATATATCTAAAATTGCACATGTGAATTTTTGTCTCTTATCTCTTTAATCCTTCATTTGTATAACACATATCTCATAAAAAGGGAAGAGATTACTTTATAGTTCCTTTTTTTTTTTCTTTTTTAAGTGAGAGAAGGGGGAGATAGTGAGATAGGTTCCCGCATGTGCCCCTACCAGGATCCACCTGGCAACCCTGTCTGAGGCTGATGTTTGAATCAACTGAGCTATCTTGAGTGCCTAAGGCTAACGCTGGGATCAACCAAGCTATCCTCAGTGCCCAGGGCCAACGGCTTGAACCCAGTCGAGCCACTGGCTGTGAGAGGGGAAGAGAGAAGGGGGAGGGAGAGGGGAAGAGCAGATAGTCACTTTTTATGTGTCCCTGACCAGGAATCGAAACCAGGACGTCCATAGGCCAGGCCAATATTCTATCCACTGAGCCACTGATCAGGGCTATAGTTCCTAATTGTGGATACAGTAGACTAAACTGATGCTAAGCAGTGATTCCACATTATAAAAATAATAAGTTAATATAGAAATTTAAATAATTAACTATAGCTTTAAGACTGGCATCTATTACACTTTCACAGTAACCTGGGAGATAAATATATCTTTTCACAGTGTTTTGAAAAATTGGAATGCATATCTGGGTCTTATTCTTTTTCCCATCATGATCTCTCTTAAATACTTTTGGCAGTGTCTTAGTGCCTATCTCTTCATTTGCTTCAGTCATCAATATCAAATATTTTGAGCACCTGCAAAATTACTGAAGTACTGTACTCAAGCTAATATATTTTTTCACAAACTACTTTGTAACTATTAAAAAGTAATATACATGAGTTGTGATTTGGTAGGTCTTTCAGGAATAAAGCATCATGATTATCAGGACTATTTTAAAAAACACTTTCCTAAGTCTTTAGAATGGAAATACATACTTCTCATATTTATGAATTGTAAAATTAAAGACCTAAATATAATGTGATGTGTTCCATCGCTCTAAGATATCTAATTTGAGTCTGTCCTTAAACAGTTTATCTTGAAAAGCTGGAAAACAAGAAGGTGTGAAGCTGGAATGTTCTGTATCAGATGAGAATTTGATTGCTCTCTCAGGGACTAAATTTATGGGGCAGTTGACTAAGGACATGATGGTTCTTTGATCACAAGGCTTCTTTGACCACAACAATTGACATATTGAGTTGACAAAAAATGTACAACTCAATGAATTTTTATAACCTGATGATACCATGTAGTTACTATCTTGATCAAGAAATAGAACATAATTTGTATCTTGGAATCCCTCTTGTATTGATGTCTAAACTGAACATCAGGCTCTATATGCCCAGCTACAGTTTAATTGCCTATTAATAGTGATCTAGATTTTTAAACTGTCTGAAGAGCAAGACTACTTAATATTTACACAAATTATCTAGATAGCTATATTTTTATCTTTGGCATACTAGATGTGGCATACTAGTATTCAACTTGATGATACAGAATTTTAAATGTCTATAGTTTCCTTAGTTTTCCTTGTTATTACTGAATAAGGACTTAGACCATTTCTAAGTTTCATCCTAATTTTTCTGATTAACCACATTGCTTGGACAGTGACTGGCATTCAAAGCTGATTTGATTGGCCCCTTAAGTTTCTCTGCTTGAAGCAGCTTAGATTACAAAACTCAATCATATGTAGAGACTTTGCCATTTAGATTGACAGTTCTGTCAGGTCAGATGGTGTGATTATCATGTGTGCTGCAAGTGCATGTTTATTACTAGTTTTTGTTTTGTTCTGTTTTGTGATTTTTTTTTTCTCTCAAAAGGTAGGTGGAAGGCTCTGGTCCCTGAAGATGGAAAGCTAGAACATCAATCTGCCATCTCCACTTCACTTTAATTTCTCTATTGAGTTTCCATCCAACGTGTGCTGAGGTGTTCCAATCACAACCCCAAATTCAACGTTTTTCACTAATGTTTTGTCAAAAAAAATCTGTCTTCTTTGGCGAGATTGAAATGAGTAATGGTCTTTCAACACTATTGGCAAGTGGCTTTCACAATCCGCAACAAATCTAATGAGCTACAGCTGACTGCTTGGAAAATTCAGCTTTTGATTGTATGAATGGATCTCTGGAACATGGACCTGAGTTTCTGTATGCATTAAAACAACACCACAATCTTGACAAACTTATACATGTGTTATAAATTGCTTTGTAAGCCATTTTATAACAATATTCAAAGGTCTCCAGTTTTGACTGCAAAGCTTACTTTTTGCAGAAACTTGAAAGATGAATAATATAAACTATTTGACAAAGGTAGTCTTGCATCAGGAACTAAATTTATGTTATATTTGTTCTACAAGGTCACTCATATTTAAGAGCAAGGAAATTATATAATACTGCACTCTACGAGTGTGAAAAATATATATTGATTTTCTCTTCTTGGATGACCACATTTTCTTCTATATATAAAACTAAATATACTATGATATTGTAATACATTGTATTACATGGACTCATATGATAATCTGATAGGCATGTGGTTCAGTGGATGAGCCCAGTATATAACACAGTTTTACCCAAGAATTTGGGTTGCAATCTCCATTATTTCTTTTATTCTGAGAATGGAGAGTCACCTCTGATAACTCTTATGTAGAAAAGTAACTAAACCATTTTGTCTAAACTCATATGAGGGGAGTGTTCCATCTCAAGATTGAAGGAACCACTGTTGATGGGCTTGGATAATGATATTTTATTAATTTAATTGAATTGCTTTAATGTATCAGTTTCAGGAAAATGTTTCCTTGAAATGATTTGATCACTTATTCAAAGGGGATGTTGGAGGCTATTTAGTTGATTATTTTTGTATCAACTACAAGAAAGCCTTTAAGCAAAACCTTGCCAGATCTTCTAATTTGTAAGCATAGCTACCTAGTGACCTCTGACAGCCAGTTTTCACTCTGCTCTGGTGTTTGGATAAAGCGGATGTTATTGCTTCTAAGAAAGAGGATGCAGGTAAAAAGAAGTGCAGAGAGCTCTTTCAACAATATTGTACGGATCAATGGAGTCACTATTGGGCCTTATAATAGTTATTACTATAAAGTAGAGCAAATGAAGGTTGTCTACTAAAGTGTGAACTTTCCATGTTTACAGGTAGAGACCAAACATGACCATCTAAAATGGGATCAGGGCCCTGGCCGGTTGGCTCAGTGGTAGAGCATCAGCCCAGCGTGTGGAAGTCCTGGGATCAACTCCCAGTCAGGGCACATAGGAGAAGTGCCCATCTGCTTCTCCACCCTTCCCCCTCTTCTTTCTCTCTGTCTCTCTCTTCCCCTCCCACAGCCAATGCTCCATTGCAGCAAAGTTGGCCTGGGTACTGAGGATGGCTCCATGGCCTCTGCCTCAGGCACTAGAATGGCTCTGTTTGCAAAGGAGCATTGCCCGCTGGTGGGCATGCCGGGTGGATCCCGGTCAGGTGCATGTGGGAGTCTGTCTGCCTGCCTCCCTACCACTTCTCACTTTGGAAAAATATAAAAAAATTAAAATGGGATCAGGATAGCAACTGTTCCCTATTCATACTTACTCTTTAGTAAAAAACATTGGGAGTTAACATCAGAATCACATTCAATATTATTTATAATCTGTGTAGTAAGTGTGTTGTGTATTTTGTAGAATATTAATTGATTAGTAAACTAAAACACAGAAAAAATAAAAGTAAAAGGTGTGAAACTATGACTCTCCTAAGAAAAGAATCTATGGAAAGCTAGAGTAAAGAGAAGAACTAGGAGAAAAATAATAGATATGAAGGGAGGATGTTCATTAAGATCATAACTTGTATAAGACCCTTCACCTCCCCTATTTAATCTAGTACCTAATCAGCTCCTCCTGTCACTGTCTTCTTTGTGACCCAAGTATTTAAAACAACTTTATGAGATATAATTCAATACTACTATTCACAGAGTTTTGCAAAC
The DNA here is from genome assembly GCF_036850995.1 of Saccopteryx leptura. Classification (NCBI taxonomy): domain Eukaryota; kingdom Metazoa; phylum Chordata; class Mammalia; order Chiroptera; family Emballonuridae; genus Saccopteryx; species Saccopteryx leptura. Next base: position 21,761,497 of record NC_089511.1, read on the forward strand.
ATCACCGTAATCAATTTTAGAACTTTTTTTATTGTCCCAAAAGGAAACCCCACACTCATTAGCAGTCACTCCCTGTTTTTCCCCAATACCTAAGCCCTAGGCAACCACTGATTTATGTGATCCAAGTTTTAAAAGTTGTTGATTTGAAATTCCCTGCTGCTTTCTAAGGATATTTACTTCAAACCATTTGATTGATTATACAAGTACAATCAGAAAACCATGACTATTCTCTTTGTTGATGCAAGTCTTTTAAATCAAAGAGTGATATATAACTGTATTCTTAGATATTTCTTATATAACTTCTTAAACATGATTTTCAAAGGTTTTTTTTAATCATAGATATAGACCTGTTAAATATACTTACACCCCTCACCTCTGACTCTTATCCTTAACAAGATTCAGATAATTGATCTTGTCTGAGTCCTAGAGTTTTTGAACTAAGATATTCTGACTCATTCTGACAGCACTCATAAGACACTAATATATGACTCAGAAAACAAATTATTTAATATAATGTAAAATGCATTTGCCCAGGGAATTGGAGATTGTATTGTATTATCTGAACAGCACATTCTTTTCCTATAGACAGGGCAAAATAGTATTAGTAAATTACCTTGTACATGTGGAACCAGAACAAGTAGGCTAGTTCCATATAGTTCAAATGTAGTTCAAACACTTATAATCAGACTGCAGTAGGCAGAATATGCCCCCCCCCAAAAAAAAGGCCATGTCTTTATTTCCATAGCCTGTTACTTTACATAGCAAAGGGGACCTTGCAGATGTGATTAAGTTAAAGTCCTCAAGATGAGGAGATTATGGTAGATTATCTAACTATATCTAAACTAATCACATGTTTCCTCCTAATTGGAGAGCCTTTTAGAGGTGAAAGGGAGATAGGATTAAGAAAGAACAGGAAAGACAGCAGTAAGAGGAGGACTCAACCCACCATTGCTGGCTTTGAAGATGGTGGCAAGAGGCCATGAACTAAGTAAGGAATGTTGCTGTTGTTCTCTAGCAGCTGGAAAAGACAAGGAAGTAGATTCTCCTGTAGAGCCTTCAGAAAGGAGTGCAGCCCTGCTGATACCTTGATTTTAGGCCAGTGAGACTCATGTGAGATTTCTAACCTATAAAACTGTATGATAATAAATTTTTGTGTTTTAAGTCATTAAGTTTGTGGTATTGGTTATGGCAGAAGTAGAAAACTAATACACAGACCTCTAGATTTCTTACTCTATGGATCCAGTCAGTGAGCCCTGGGCCAATATACCCTGTTGTAGAATGGTACATGAGTTTTGCCATGTTTGCCTCAGTGTCTCCTCTTTCTCTGCATCTCAGATGCCTTCCTAAAAGCCCTTTCTGAAATGACTTGTCTATTAAAACACATTTAATAAAAGCATAGACTTGAGAGTTAAATGGGCCTGGGTTGAAGGCTGACTTTTCCATTTTACTAGCTGGATAATCTTGGACAGGTGATTTAGTATTCTAAACCTTGGTTTTCATGAACAAAGTGGGGATAATAATGTCTACCCTTTAGGGATGCTGGAAGGATAAAATGAGATAATGTGTATAAAATGGCAATGCTTGATATATAGTGAGCCCCTAACAAATGATAGCTGTTGTTATCGTCTCATAAAGGCTAAAAGGAGTTTGCCAATAGCATGCATCCTAACACTTGCTCAGATGTAAGTATATTAAGAACTATTGATACAACTACGTGTTAAGTAATTATTCCACAGAGTTCTCTTCATAGCTCTCTGGCTCCTGATATTGAGCCTTTTAACCAAAAGGCTTACTTTTGGCAACTTTAATGGATAAGTTAAAACCACCTTTAGTTTATAGTGTAATATGTAACACCTTTTAATATTTCCTTTCTTCTAAGAGCTAATGTAAAATAGAATTCATTAAGGAAAACCTGGAATTCTGTTTCTACAATAAAAGAATTCCCAGTGACTGGAATTATTTCTTCATTTTTTTTTTAAATCCTTAATGTCTGGCAAATGGCTGACACATAATAGGCAGCAATAAATGTTTATTGAACTGAACTAAATTGAGTCTAAGCAGTTATTCTCACAACCTGTTTTGAATTCATCCCGTTTCTTGCTACCCTAATTTAGGCTCTTACTTATTTTATTATTATTATTTTTTGCCTTGCCCATTACAGTATTTTTTGAACTGTTCTTTTTGCTACTTGTCTTTTTTTCTCTTCAAGTAATCTTCCACAGTACCACCAATCTCAGTGATGGCTAATGCACATTATAGCTTCTCCTATTTAGTCTTCTTTACCTTTGTCCCAGTACATATTGCCTAATAGCCATTTTTTTAAGTGTGTGTGGGGGGGTAGTGAGACAGACTCTCGCATATGCCACAGTCGGGATCCACCTCATAACCCCTGTCTAGGACCGATGCTCCGATCAACTGAGCTATTTTTAGCTCCTGAGGCTGATGTGCTCGGACCAACTGAGCTATCCTCAGCACCTGCGACCGATGCTCAAACCAGTCAAGTCACTAGCTACGGGAGGGGAAAAGAGAGAGAAGAGGGAGACAGAGGAGGAGAGAAGCAGATGGTCACTTCTCATATGTGCCCTGACCAGGAATCAAACCCAGGACATCCATACTCCAGGCTGACGCTCTATCCACTGAACAACAGGCCAGGTAATAGCCATCCTTTTAACACATTTTTCCCAGTGTTTCATGGCCCGGTACAGTTAGAAAGTGATGATGCTTGAATAGCAGTCTAAGAGTAGGCAAGCCATCTTATGGCTAGAGGTTTTGCACTTCAAGGTCTGAGGGTATCACCATCTCAGTTCACCTGTCTCCTCATTTGGGCACACCAGTACATGTTGGCATACTAATTGGGAAGCTCTGCTTAATGTATCTAACATTTGAGACTAGTTGCAATTAGAATTCATCCTATCTTTTCTAATGTTTCCTGAACACTTTCTATGTGAATGCTGAGCTCTGAGGAAAAGGAATTGAGAGCACCTAATTAACTATTCTTCTGTAGAACCCTCAGTTCCAGGCAGACAATTCTGCATACTGGCCTCCAGATGGGCCTTTTATATTCCTATCAAACCTTTCTTTATGCCTTATACTGTTTTTAAATAACCTGTATTTCCTTCATCATCTGTCTGAATCTTCCTACTGTCTGTTTCACGATGCTGTCCTTAATACAGTTACAATGTGTCAATTTTATGTGTTGCATTATTTTCCATTTCATTACATCACTAACATTTAGTTTGGTGCCCTCTGTAAAGCCTGGATTTATTCCTTATTTATTATTCATTTATTTTTTTAATATTTATTTGTCATTTTCTTTTTCATTTTATACAGGTTCCCACTGTTTCATTATATTTACCTCACTCCTTCTTCCTACAACTTTATATTATATAAATTCTAAGAAGCATTAAAACTATTATAATAGGCCCTGGCCGGTTGGCTCAGTGGTAGAGCATCGGCCTGGCATGCAGAAGTCCCGGGTTCGATTCCCGGCCAGGGCACACAGGAGAAGCGCCCATCTGCTTCTCCACCCCTCCCCCTCTCCTTCCTCTCTGTTTCTCTCTTCTCCTCCCGCAGCCGAGGCTCCATTGGAGCAAAGATGGCCCGGGCGCTGGGGATGGCTCCTTGGTCTCTGCCCCAGGCGCTGGAGTGGCTCTGGTCGCAACAGAGCGTCGCCCCCTGGTGGGCAGAGCGTCGCCCCCTGGTGGGCGTGTGGGTGGACCCCGGTCGGCTGACTGTCTCTCCCCGTTTCCAGCTTCAGAAAAATACAAAAAAAACCCAAACTATTATAATAAATGTGAAATAATATTCTTTGCACATATATATATTTATTGGGTAATAGCAAATGTTTTTTTTTAGTTCATACTTGGACCAGGTATTATTCTAATTCCCTTATGTATATTTAACATATTTAATCTTTACAGCAGTTCCATAAATATGAAATATTTTTATATCTCCATTTTACAAATGAGGATATTGAAGCACAGGTAAATTAAGCAATTTGCCAAAAGTTGTACAGCTATTAAGTGTTAATGTCAAGATTGAAATGTAATCAGCAGACATACCTAATACTAAGCATTCCCACTAAGGTGAGTTAGGCTATGTTACAGGTAAAAGGTTGTCATAAGAACTATATAATTTGGAGAGTATGATGTCATACAATTAAAAAGTTGTCAGTGTTATAAAAATCAAAAGTTCATAATATTATCTATGGAGCACCTACTCTCTATCCCAAGAAATTCACATACATTATCTCTTTGAGCCTTACAGTAACACTATTGAATAATTGGTATCATACCTATTTTATAGGTGATGAAAAAGAACCTCAAATAAATAACTTGCTCAAAAGTTACGGAGCTAGAAAGTGGCTGAGCTAAGGGTGGAATCTGGACACATTGCCTTGTTTTGTTTTCACTGTGCTGCACTGCCTCTGAGGATGGTGGGCCCTGGCAGGTCAGGACAGCGGCAAGCTGGCTGTAGAATGTAGTTAGAGCTGTGCTTAACTTTGGAAAATAGCACTGTGATCAAGTTACGTTTCCCTTCAAGTTAGAATTTGAGGAAGGAATATAACCAATGTCCTTGAGTAAAACCAGTAAAAGCAATACCTATTGTTGCTAAGTCATTACCTTGTGATCCTGGCTAAGCTGCTTTCCCTTTCTGAGCTTCAGCTCTTATCTTCTAGAACATGTACGTAGTTAATAGACATCTATTTATGCCCAATGATGTTTTGTGATGTTAGCAGTAGTGTTTAGACTCTGAAAGTAAGTACTACATAAATATTAATTATTATTATTATTATTGTATTTATTTATTATTTTTTTGGTATTTTTCCAAAGTTAGAAGCAGGGAGGCAGTCAGACAGGCTCCCGCATGTGCCCAGCCAGGATCCACCCAGCATGCCCTCCAGCGGGCGATGCTCTGCCCATCTGGGGCTTTGCTTCATTGCCCCCAGAGCCATTCTACTGCCTGAGGTGGAGGCCATGGAGCCGTCCTCAGCGCCCGGGCCAACTTTACTCCAATGGAGCCTTGGCTGCGGGAGGGGAAGAGAGAGATAGAAAAGAAGGAGAGGGGGAGGGGTGTAGAAGCAGATGGGCCTTCTCCTGTGTGCCCTGGCTGGGAATCGAACCCGGGACTTTCACACACTGGGCTGACACTCCACCATTGAGCCAACCGGACAGGGCATGAATATTATTTTTTAGTTCTTAGTCTGAACGTTGATCTTTGACACCACCATGTTTTTCCTTCATAGCATCAACACTTGTATATTGCCATGTCTTTCCCCCCCCCCCCTTGACATTGATAAAGAGATTTGTTCATAAAGAACTGACTCTGAAGATGACAACTCTTCATTGTCTCTCAATGGCTCAGGCTCCACATGCAGTTTCTTCTCTGCCTTTAATTAAACTTGCTTTTTCAGTGTTGTAGCTGGGAGCACTGTGTTGACACAACTCACTCGTGTACAGAACAGATTAAAATGTCAGTGTTCTAATGTTCTCATCTGTGGGAAAAAGAAAATATTTGGGATATTTTATTTATAACTTTTAAAAGACTCTTCTGTGGAGAAAAGATTACATGTAGAATGGAAAACCATTTGACAGTTAAAGGTACAGAGCTCTATTTTAATATTAGTCTAACAAAAAAAAGGTGGCAAAATATGAAAGCTTACTAGAACTCTTTACAAGAGGTTTAGAACACAACTTTCTATTTTCTTAATTTTCACTTAATTGTATCTTTTAATTCTCAGCTTTCCTTTCATTCTGCTTAATTTTTCCAGATTCTGTATATGCAGAATATTGACATTTTCTGCAAAAGGCAGTTAGTTAGTCATTATAATAAACACATATATTATGTGGAAGAGGAATACTAGTCAAGGGAAATGGAGTTGGTGTATTGAACCTTTACCCTTCAAATCATAAGTCTGAATATGTCTATTTCCACAATAGAGTTATTAATATTTGCTGGCTATTTTTTGGTGAACAGGCCAGCAAATTCCTCATGCCACAGCTTAAGACTCTTTTCTGCCTATCAGGCATTCACAAGGTATAAGCTATATCAATTAACAGTAAGTGCCTTGCAAATTATAGAAGTCATGGTAAAGGGATAAACTTGTAGCAAATTGATAAGGAAGGGGTTTAAGAGGAACAAAGACTTATGGTACACTTACAATGTGTCTAATATTTCTGTCTTTGTGTGTTGATATATTGATTGTCGAATTCTCACAGCTCTATGAATAGGTAATATTATCTTCATTTTACAGATGGGAAACTGAGGCCTATAAATGTAAAGTAACTTGCCATAGGTAACACAGTCAATAAAGAAGCTGGATTTGAATCCATGGGACCTGTTTTTGTAGCCTATTCTATTAGAGGGTTTCTGAAAGTTTACTAACTTTTATCACTGTACAGTTTGGGAACTTTCACTGCTGATATTGCTAAACCAATGTATAATATTTAGATGAAGAAGGTAAATATTAAAATGACAAGGAAAAATCCCTTCTTATGTTCATGGAGAAGGTGGTGGGCAGGCAATATGTCAAGATTTATTTGGGTATATCTTAATTTGCAAAGGAATATTGAATTGTTCTGGTTTGCCCATATAAAGCGAAAAGGTAGCTTTCCAGAAAGACAGACATTAGTTTTCCAAGTGCCCACTCCATACTCCTGGTTTGGGAAGTTAGCTGCCTTGGTTTGGGAAGGCAACTAGCAGAGAAGTTGCCTTTCAGACCTTATTTAGAGATTTGCTTGATTTGAGTTGTCCCCTGGGTTAACAGCTGTGGAATCTGTATTTCTTTGGCATTTCACCCTTCTATGTAAATTACAGATGTTCTCTAATGCCCTTTTGGGCTGCTTTTGGAAAAAGACGAAAGATAAAAACTTTCTTTTCCTTTTAAAGAGATCGGTCCTAGGTTCTGAGTAGGAGGAAGTACTTTTACTGTTTTTCCCCCTCTATACTTCCCTTCAATCTTTGAAACTACTCCCTGCAGCCCTGCTGTTATGGGATCAATTTGTTGGCCAGGGTTATTCAAACATGAGCAGAATTTGTGTCCTCTATGGATTAAAGTGCTAATGCCAACAATAACAATTTTTGTGTGGGAACTGGTGCTCTATACCCACCTCAGACTGTACTTGGTGGTCTGTAATTTACTCCAGATTAAAAACATGCATTTGAGGGAAAAGAGGATCTTTTCCCAGGTTTGCTGTTGTTGTTTTCGTTTTTAGCCTTTTTGTTAGTTTTTTTTAACGTGTTGTTTTTAAAGAGATGTTTTAGAAGTTCATTTTTGCCTCTTGAATTGTGGTTGGGAGGGTAAGGTACTAGAAATGAGATATATAATAGAATTTTTAAATTAACATTTAAGTTAAAGTACAATTTACAACAGTTAAGGAAACAAATCTAAAATGTACAGCTTAAACAAATTTTTGCATATACATATATAACACTTTTTTCCCTCTATTTCTACTTTATTTAACTTTTACATTTTTATCCCCTATGACTGAAGGGAAAAATCACATAATTTTGAAGACTGTTATATTTAGTTTAGATTTTTGGGTTTCAACCTTATTTGAACCCCTAGTATTGTATAGCAGTTCTGTATTTCCAATTCGGCTTTCCTTTCCATTCTTCCAAAAGTTGTTTAAAACATTTGTCACAGTCCTCAGGGCTTCTTTCCTACTATTTCCATTATTACCTTGGAGCATGTCACCTTACCTCTTACTTCCCCCAGAAAGTGGAGGTAATCAGAAAGGAACTCCCTTATCTCCTACCAACCCCCTTATTGCTCCCCTATATTTAGAAACCTACCCTTATCTGCTCGTACTATCTAAAGCTGTGCTTTTATCCCCTCCTAGCTTCTCAGTGATTGACTGTATCAGTTTATTCCTTTATTCTCCTTCAGTTTCTCTATTGACTTCTCAGTATATATCACGATTGAGACATCTCAGTTAAAACAAAAACAAAAAACAAACAAAAGGTAAGACAAAGATTACCCTTTACCTGGAATCATCCTGTAGTTTCTACCCAACTTTTTCTCATTTACCTCATGGTCAAGCCTATTGATTTTTCTGTTCCTACTTCCTGATCTCACAGTTGCTCTTCCTTAACTGTACAATAGATTTTCATCTCTATCCACTGAAACTGCTTCTGCCCAGCTCACCAGTGACTTTTGCCAAATCCAGTAAATACTTTTTAGCCCCTTTTGAAATTCCTTTTTGATGTCATTTTCTCTGATATTTCTTTTTTCTCTAATCCCTCCACAAACCCCTTTTGTGAACTGCAATTACTCTACCAATTCCTTAATGTCAGTTTTCCAAGATTCCATTTTTATCTGGCTTTACTTCTATTTTATGTGTTTTGCAGGCAATCTGGTTCACATGCACAAGGTTTTAGTTACTTCCTATACCTTCTATATCCTGTTACTAACTATTCCACACTTTTCTCTTGATCTTCAACTTTCTACCTAATATTGTATTTGGATGTGTTGTAGGCACATATGAAAAAACTGACATTATCTTACCTCAGCATGTTTCTCCCTCAGACTAAACTTGCTTCCCTTGTTGTATTCACTTTTTCTCTATCCTGGTTGTTCACTCCTTCTACATCCATTTTTTTAGTTCAAAAGTTTTTATATTTTTAATGTTCTATGCCAGGCACTAAGTTCTGGAGTATAGTGCTACAACGACATTATAAGATAAGGTCCCTGTCATCAATAAAAAAGAGAAATGGAGGAGACAGACACATGAACAGAGATTTACAGTACATTACACTGTGGTAAATACAATCACAGAGATGTTTACCATATGAATTTGTAACACATTGAACTCAAATAGTGGATTCAGGGAAAGTGTCTTGAAGAAGATGATGGTTGAGTGTAGTCGTCAAAAGTAGGAGCTAGCCGTAACTCATCCCTATTTCTTCTTTCTTCTCCATTATTTGCTGAGTCCCATGAATTCTAGACTCTCAGTATCCTAAATTTATCCCATCTTTCTAGCATACCTGCTACTGCCTTAGTTCAGGGATCTATGGATTGATTATAGCGGCTATTTTCTAATGTCCTTCCTTTCCACATTCCCAGTCCCCTAACCCCAGTTGATTATCCACATTGATACTGTAGTAAATCTTTATTTAAAAACCAATGTGATCATGTTCTTTAAAGGATTAAATGTAAAATAATATCTCACTATCTCATTATCACAGTCTCACATTTTATTTATCCATTCCTCAGTTGATGGACATTTGAGTGGTTTTTACTTTTTAGCTGTTATGAATAATGCTGCTACGAACATTCATGTAAAGGATTTTGTGTGGACATATGTTTTCATTTCTCTTGGGTATACTTAGAAGTGGAATTGATGGGTCATATGTCTTTTGAGGAAATGCCAGGCTGTTTTTTAAAGTAGTAGCCCATTTTATATTTCCACCAGCAATGTATAAGGGTTCCAGTAACATCACATTTTTGCCAACAGTTATTTTCTGTTTTTTAATTTGATACTAGCTAATAATACTAATGCTAATGGATGTGAAGTGGTGTCTCATGATGGTTTCCTTTTTTCTTTCTTTAATTAAATATATTGGGGTGACATTGGTTAATATAGCCATGTAGGTTTCAAGTTCACAGTTCTGTGATACATGATCTGTATATGCAATCTCTACTTGTTATAAGGACTATTCAAATTTTCTATTTCTTCTTGAGCCAGCTTCAAAAAGTAGTTGTGTCTTTCTAGGAATTTTTCCATTTCATCTAAATTATCTAATTTGTTTGGTGTACAATTGTTTATAGTATTTTTTTCTTTTTCTTTTTTTTTAAAACTTTTATTTATTGATTTCAGAGAGAAGGGAGAGAGAAAGTCAGGGAGAATGGAAAGTATCAGCTCATAGTAGTTGCTTCTCGTATGAGTCTTATCTTGTATGTGTCTTGACCAGGCCAACCTGGGGTTTGGAACCTGTGACCTTAACATTCCAAGTCAACGTCCTATCCACTGCATCAGCACAGGTCAGGCTGTAGTATTTTTTTTTCTATTTTTATAAATTTCATATGGTCAATAGCGATGTCTTATCTTTCATTCCTGATTTTCGTAATTTAATTTTTCTCTTTTCTCTTTTTGGTCAGTTAGCTAAAGGCTTGACAACTTTTTTTTAATTTTTTTTTTTTCGTATTTTTCTGAAGCTGGAAACAGGGAGGCAGTCAGACAGACTCCCGCATGCGCCCGACCGGGATCCACCCAGCACGCCCACCAGGGGGCGATGCTCTGCCCATCCCGGGCATCTCTCTGCGCTATAATAGCGACCAGAGCTATTATAGCGCCTGAGGCAGAGGCCACGGAGTCATCCCCAGCGCCCAGGCCATCTTTGCTCCAATGGAGCCTTGGCTGCGGGAGGGGAAGAGAGAGACAGAGAGGAAGGAGAGGGGGAGGGGTGGAGAAGCAGATGGGCGCTTCTCCTGTGTGCCCTGGCCGGGAATCAAACCCGGGACTTCCGCACACCAGGCCAACGCTCTACCACTGAGCCAACCGGCCAGGGCCAAGGCTTGACAATTTTTTAAGTCTTTCCAAAGAACCAACTTTTGGTTTTGTTTATTTTTCCTTGCCTTTTTTTTAAATTTTAATTTCTACTTTAATCTTTATTTTTTCTTGGTTTAAGTATAGTTTTCTCTTTTTTTCTAGTGTCTTAATGTGAAAGCCTAATTTTTGATTTGAGATTTTCTTATTAATATAGGCATGATACTGTATATTTCTATATAGGCACTGTGTTAGCTGTATCCATTATTTTTTCATAATTTTTCTATGTTTTGTTTTTATTTTTATTCATTTAAAAGTATTATCTAATTTTTGATTAGAAATTAATCTTTGATTAATAGGCTATTTAACTCTTTGTTATTTTTCACATACAGTAGTGCCCCCTTATCCGTGTGGGATGTGTTCTAAGGCCTCCAGTGTACGCCTGAAACTGGATAGTGTACTGTACCCTATATATACTTCTTTTATTCCTACATGTACATACCTCTTCACCTAAAGGAAGCACTTTACAGCTTCTCTTTCTTATATTTGAATTGCTAGCATCACTATACTTCCCCTTTGAGGCCGTTTTTAAGTAAAACAAGGGTTATTTGAACACAAGTACTATGAAACCATGACAGTCAATCTTATAACCAATATGGCTACTTAGTGACTGATAAGCAGAAAGTATAAACAGCATGGATATGCCAGGCAAAAGGGTGCTTCCCATCTTGAGCAGGATGAAGTGGGACAGTACAAGATTTTATCACACATCTCAGAACAGCACATAATTTAAAACTTTGAATCTTTATTTCTGGCATTTTCATTTAATATTTTTGGATTGCAGTTGACCTCGAGTAAGTGAAATCACAGAAAATAAAGCTAGAGCTAAGGGTAGACTATTGTTTTTGTGGATTCGTCTAATTTCCTTCTTTCTGGTTTCTAATTTTAATCTACTCTATAGATTTCAGTCATTTTAAGTTTACTGAGACTTATTTTGTGACCTAAATAATATATGGCCTAATCAGGAATGTGTTCCATATGCACTTAAGAAGAATGCGTATGCTTCTGTTGTTGCACAAAGATGTCTGTTAGGTCCTTTTTTACATAGTGTTGTTCATGTCTTCCATTTCCTTGTTGAACTTCTTTGTAGTTATTCTTTCCATTATAGAAAGTGGGATATTGAATTCTCTAAACACAATTTTTTAATTCACTTTCTTGGCCTGACCTGTGGTGGCGCAGTGGATAAAGCGTCGACCTGGAAATGCTGAGGTCGCCGGTTCGAAACCCTGGGCTTGCCTGGTCAAGGCACATATGGGAGTTGATGCTTCTGGCTCCTCCTCCTTCTCTCTCTTCTCTCTCTCTCTCTCTCTCTCTCTCTCTCTCCTCTCTAAAATGAATAAATAAAATAAAATATAATTCACTTTCTTCCCTCAATTCTGTTGATTTTTTCCTCAAGTATTTTGTGGCTTTATTGTTTGAAGCACATATGTTTATAACAGTTAAATCTTCCTGATTTTTTTTTAAACATTATAAAATGTTCCTATTTATTTCTAGTAATATTTTTGTTTTGAAGCCTTTGTCTAGTAGAAATATATATATAGCCACTGCTTTCTTATGGTTTCACTGTAAATGATACATCTTTTCCCATCCCTTTTCTTTCAACCTATTTAAAATGTATCTTCTGTAGAGAGCATATAACTGGATCTTCTTTAATCCTGTTTGACAGTCCTTCATTGTCATGATTTATAACAGTACTATTGTGTTGTAAATTTTTTGTTGTGCTTCAGTGCCTAAGTAAACTCCCCAAATACATTGATGCTCATGGAAATTTCAAACTGAGTACTTTTTGAATTTCTTTTTCCTGTCCCTATTCTAGCAGTTTGAATGCTGCCATTGTTATGTACTAAAGCCAATATGCCTCATATCATGTAGGTTGTCTGGTTAGCTTTAAAAAAAAAGTAAATTATCTAATTACTGTTGAAACCAGAGGGTTCAGTGTTAGTGGTTTTTGGATCACATTCCTTAGAGTCAGTGGAGTGTAGCATATGTATAAAAATTAAACAGGGCCCTGGCCAGTTGGCTCAGCGGAAGAGTGCCAAAAATGCATGTGGAAGTCCAGGGTTCGATTCCCAGTCAGGGCACACAGGAAAACCAACAATCTGCTTCTCCACCTCCCCTTCTCCCATCTCTTTCTCATTCCTCTCCCACGGCCATGGCTCAAATGGTTCAAGCAAAAATTGGCCCCCTACGCTGACAATAGCTCCATGGCCTTGCCTCAGTTGTTAAAATAGCTTGGTTGCTGAGCAATGGAGCAATAGCCCAGACAGGCAGAGCATTGCCTGGTAGGGGGCTTGCTGGGTGGATCCCGATCTGGGCATATGCAAGAGTCTGTCTCTGCCTCCCCGCCTCTCACTTAATAAAAAAAAAATTAAGCAGGACTTTTTTTTGTTTAGCAGGAATCTCTTCTAACCTTAACAATGCTAAAGTTAGAGTTTGGCATTGGAGTAGCCAAGAATAACTTTACATGGATAATTAACCAGATTGAATAACAGAACAAAAGAGCATAGTTTATTTTCGTACTGTGGTAATAATAAAACTGTTCCTAATTTTGGAGTTCCACATTATTTCCATAGTTAGATATGTCTTAATAAGAGAGTGGCTTCCTCTCACTAACTTCAAGTCACACCAAGAAACTTGCTTCTGCAGGAAGGATGTTTAACTTATTTTCTAAGTTAAATAACTTTTTAGCATAGAATGTTTAGGTATTTTTTTATTTCAGGCTACAATCTAAAATCTGTTAGTAGGAAGGCAAAGTTCAGAATCCCTGCTTTTGTTGGTTCATTGCCTTACAACCTGAATTATAGGCAAGCTATTTCTCAATTCCATTTTCCTACCTGTAATCTGAAAATAACTATAGACACAATAACTATGAGGTAACTTCAATGATATATTCTGCTTATTTAAAATTGAGAATTTGGGGTTGGAATTAGAGGAAAGTTACTAGAAAAGAAAAGGAAAATACAATTGAAATTTTTAAAATCTAGACTTCTAGATAGTGATGTTTAAAAATAAAACTAGGCTTGTGGCCCCCTAGTTGTTCATTGATTGATTTCTCATATGTGCCTTGACCAGGGGGCTACAGCAGACCGAGTGACCCCTTGCTCGAGCCAGCAACCTTGGGCTCAAGCTGGTGAGATTTGCTCAATCTAGCTGAGCTCACGCTCAAGCTGGCGACCTCGGGGTCTCAAACCTGGGTCCTCCACATCCCAGTCCGACGTTCTGTCCACTGCGCCACTGCCTGGTCAGGCTTGACTCAACTCTTGAACCAAAAGGATCACAGTGGTTGTGTCAGTTATGTTGGTTTAGCAATTGTAATAAAGCTTCTCTTGAAAGAAAAATACATTTTGATATGGAACCCTATGCTAGAATTCATATCTTTGTTAACTCTCAGGCAATATGTTTAGACCCAAAAGCTTATCTCATTGACTACATTAGAATCACCAGGAAAGTTTTCTATAAATACAGATTTCCGAGTCCTACCCATAGAGAATCTAATCAGCTAAGGTTGTAACCAGTAGTGTTAGGCTTTAATATTAAGTGAGGTTAACACTGTTTATAAAACAGTAGTTTACTTTAGTTCAGGTAAAGCACATGAGAGTGACAGCTCTGATTACCCCAAATGCTGTGTATAGGCTATAAATGTAAGGTTAGTAAATACCCATTTACTTGACAAACAAAAAGCTTTTACCTGTCTAGAAATAAAACAAGGAGAAATCAGTCTTTCATTAAATTTTGCCTTTCTATGTAGAGGTCTGTGCAAATTCTACTCTACAGATAAAAAAATAATTATTTGGAAGTCTAGTTGGTATCCTACAAGTTGAAAATCTTGGTCATTTTTAGTAATATTCAGTATTGAACAGAAGCCCAGATTGAAGCTAATAGACTAAATCCTAGTTTGCGGTTATTGGAAGTAACAGATTAAAGACTTGTTTTACAGTCTAGGACATAGTTTTTTTCCCATAGTCTCCAATTTGAAGGGGACCTCAGTCTAGCTTTTAATTAACAGATATAATACCAAGTATACTCTACTAAAGGCTCAAGATAGTTACAGAACTCTGAGCAGAAGGCAAGCTATGTTTTACCTGTAAGTCTGTTGATGACTTGGAGTTCTTCTAGGTAGGAACCAGTGCATCCAGTAGAAGCCATGCTATGCTTACTCTGATCACAATCAATGGATAATTTTGTTTTCCTGAATATAAAATTTCACCCAGAAAACCTGTATAATGTGTATAATGTTATATGCAAATATGAGAAAATTGTTTTCTCAGATCCTGTGTGTATCAAACTCATGTCTAATACATTTTACCACACTTTCCTCTCCTGATCTGGGAATAAACACAACACTTCTTCCGGAAGCATCGTTTTCTCTAGATGCTCAAGTTATGAAACCTCATTTTCAGATGGAAACAAAGATGGATATATTCTGGAGGAAATATTTTTATAAAACTGTGTTGGTAATATAGATATAATGATTTATTATTGTTTTCAAATAATTTAACAAACATTTTTAAATTTTCTCAGTTTTAATTTTCATAATTATCAATACAAATTATCACCACATAAACAAATTATTTGGAGTCCTCAATAATTTTAAGAATATAAAAGCAGTCCTGAGACCACACAAATTGAGAACCACTGGACTAGGTAAAAGACTACCTCCCCCGGAACTGATCTGACATTTAAGTATAGTGTATTGTCACAACCTTGTTCATGGAAGATATGTTTCAGTTTTTTTCTTTAATTTTTTTTTATTCAGTGAGAGGACGGGAGACAGAGAGACAGACTCCCACATGTGCCCTGACCAGGATCCACCCGGGAAACCCACTAGGGGGTGATGTTCTGGCCATCTGGGGTGTGGCTCTGTTGTTCAACAACTGAGCTCTTCTTAGCATCTGAGGTGGAGGCCCTGGAGCCATCCTCAGCACCCCAAGCCAAATCACTCCAATTGAGCCACAGCTGCAGTAGGGGAAGAGAGAGAGAAAAGTGAGAGGAGGGGAATGGAGAAGCAGATGAGTGCTTCTTCTGTGTGCCCTGACTAGGAATTGAACCTGGAACATCCACATGCCAAGCTGACACTCTACCACTGAGCCAACTGGCCAGAGCCTCAGTTTGATATTTTAATCCTTCTTTTCTTTCAGTTTTGCAAAAAGTTTAGATAAAGCAAAGACCTGGACTGGGAATAGAAAGTGAGTAAAAAAGTGGATAAGCATGCTTCCATTATAAGGAGATAACAGAAAGTATTAGGAATTGTCAAAGCACATATTTTGTTTCTATGATTCTGACTTTAAGAAGCAGTAATTTCTGATGTGTTTTAAGCCTATGTAAGAAAAAAAGTGTACTTTTAATATATCAATGTTTTATTTTTATTTACAAAACATTTACTTCAATTTTAAGGTCACAATTTTTTAAATTAGTGGGGCTTTTTTTAACGGTATTGCATTTTTAGTTTTTAGTAGAAGTCATGGGGGAAATTGTTTCATTTGTATCTGTTTTGCTTATAAGCCTTCAGGAAAGGTTTTGTATATTCTTTAAAAGTGGAATAAACTGATAATAAATGTCAAATCTTTTTTTCAATACCCTGGCTGGATGGCTTGGTTGGTTAAAGCATCATCCCAAAGCACAGATCCCTGGTCAGGGCACAGCTAGGAATTGATTGATGTCTCTCTCTCTCTCTCTCTCTCTCTCTCTCTTTCCTCCTTTTCTCTCTCTCCCTCTCTAAAATCAATGTAATAATCAATTTACCTGAAACCTGTGTACTGTTACTGATCAATGTCATCCCATTAAGTTTAATTTTAAAAAAAGATGAAGTGAACACCAAGAAGTTCTCGTAAGAGTCAATGGGTACCATTTGGGAGGATAACTAACTAACTAACTAACAAAATAAATAAAAACTCTTAAGAGGATGAAAAAGTATAAGAGAAAAAAATGAAAGAGTGAAGGGTGGTAGTGATAGAGCTTTTTATAGTATCTAGTGAGAATATTCAACATAATTTAGAGCCATTATATATTTCAGGAACTATCCAACAAATAGCTATGACTAACAGATTTCTACTGTGATTTGTTGGTTAGCTGGTTAGTCCCCTAGGTCAATACCACTAGCATGCTATTGATTCCTCTGAATGCAGAGAGGAGGGTCAAGAACTACTTGTTGATCATACCAGCCACATATCAAATGCTGGTTTAAGTGCTTTGCTTGATAACTTTTTATAAAATTAAACTTTTACTTTGGAATAAGTTTAGACTTACAGAAAAGTTGCCAAGATAGTACAGAGAGTCCTGGTATACCCCTTATCAGATTTTACTTTCCCCTCATGTTGTCATCTGACATTACTGCTTTTTTTATTTTAATCCTCACAAACAACCTGTGAAAGAAACTACTGTTATTTTGTTGTCCATATGGAGAAACTTAGGCTACACTGTGAGGAATGATTTATCTATTCATTCAATAAACAATTAAAAACATACTAATGTGGCAGGAATTATTTTGGGGCAGCCCCGGAGATACATGGTAAGATGGTATGCCTGCTTTCATGGAGTTTGTAATATTTATATCATTTGTTCTGTACAATACAATTAATTTCCTTTTTGTTCCTCTGGAAAGTCATTATAGAAAAAGCACTGACATGTTTATCTTATGGGTGAAGTAATATTGACTGTCCCCCTGTCACCAAATGTGTTTTCTCAAAATTATGAGATCTGGTTAGCTCTGGAATTGCTACACTTAGCCACCTTCACAACCTACTCTGTAATGTTAATATATGCCAGTGTAGATTTCTGATCATCTGTATACCCTGTTATATTTATTGCTATATATTGTTATCCTTTAAACCAGTGGTTTTCAACCTTTTTACATTTGGGAACCATGAAAATAGAATTATTTCAGAGAATGCTAAGGCAGAAAACACCCTGAACATAAGTGAATTCAACTAAGATTACTGGGTCTATAATCTTCATACAGCATCAGGGTGGTTAATCTTTTACCCACCAGCATGAAATTTTTGGTGGATCAGTTCATGGACTGGCGATTGAAAGACATTGCTCTAAACATCCCTTGTTGTCTTATAACCTAAACTATATGGCTCTATAGGTAATATAGGCTATGTGAAATAGTTCTCAACATTAGAACTACAGATTTTCAGTGAGGGAATATAGCCTTTAACTCCTGTTAACAGTAATGGGAATCCCATAGCTACCTCACCAAACCCCTTGCTGAAAATGTTACTATTCCTGAGGGGGTCACTAACCTTTGCATTCATTATGGAGGTTTGGGAGGAGCAGTGAGGGAAAAGTACCTTAAGTAGTAGGTTAGCCACAGAGAGACAAAAGAATAATCAGAGCACCTAGAAGCTAGAGGAAACTTATGAAAAGATGAGGAAGTCAGCTTCTTGTAACAGGGATCCCTGCTGTTCTCTATTTTCAGTATGGCAAGGCAAAGCAGGCCCCTATGGACTTTAATACTAAAAAATTAATTATAGACCTGAACAATGATGTGGTCATGCTAATGATTTCATCAGTGACCATAGCCTTTATCGTGTGTGTGTGTGTGTGTGTGTGTGTGTGTGTGTGTGTGTGTGTGGTGGGGCGATGATTTTTTAAAATAACTTATTTGGTTTAAAAATAAACTAGTTTTTCAAGAATAATTTACTCATCATAAATTTGGGACTCTGAAAAATGTTTTATATTCATATTCTGCAATCATACTGTCATTGACTGAGTAAACAAATAGGTTACATTTTTCGTTTTTGTGTTTAGTTCCATGTACATATTGCTTTTAGCCTATCATTTTCCAGTCAGTCTTCTAGACCTTTTTCCAAATAATTGTATCAAAAACTGAGTGTTTTACTTTTCTTTCTAAACATTTTCCCAATTTTTCTTTTACTATCCTTTAATTCATTCTTATACAATAGTTTTTATAACCTTCTAGAAGCAGTCCAATTTCCTTTTGTTTTTATATGCTTTTTTCCAAAAATCTAAATTTTAATCTTGATTTTTTTTAGCTTTATTAAGTGCCAGTTATGAATTATAATAGACTCCCAGTTGTCAATAGGAGGTATTATACCACTATTAAGGCTAAAAAAATCATAATAATAAAATGAATATTTTTTTTAGAAATTAAATTTAATGGGGTGACATTGATCAATAAGAGTACATAGGTTTCTGGTGAACATCTCTACAGTATTTGGACAATTGATTTTATTGTGTGCCCATCAGCCAAAGTCAAATCATTTTCTGTCACTCTATATTCGTCCCTCCTTACTCCCTTCCCCCAGTAACCACTTCACTTTAATCAATGTCCATGAGTCTCAGTTTTATATCCCACCTATATGTAAAATCATATACTTCTTAGCTTTTTCTGATTTACTTCTTTCACTTAGTATAATGTTCTCAAGGTCCATCCATATTGTCGTAAATGGCAATATATCATTTCTTATGGCTGAGTAGTATTCTATTATATATATGTACCATATATTGAAATGAATATTTTTATTGGCATGTATTTGTTGTTCCTCCAGACAAGATTTAAGATTTAATCCAAAGTTCAGTTTAGTTTTAGAAGGAACATTTTCATCTTCTCATATATCCTCATCTAAAATGCTACTGAAGAGTATAAGGTTTTCATGCTCTCTCTACCAACTGTACTTTTATGATATTAATGTCATTAGAGTTTAGAATTTCACTAGTTTTGCAGAGTCTCATGGCCTTCTCAAACCTTATTTTGATTTCATATTGCTAGTTTTAATACTCTAACTTTCTTTCATGGGATATTTGAAGGAGTTAGAATTATAGTTCTTGAGGCAGTCAAGAATCTTTATTCAGTCTGGTCCTAAGTGTGTGACATGAGTCAACATTTCATTGAAGACAAATGAAATATTTTAGTTTCAAGGTAAAAATCACCTCATTTTCTTGATATGCCACTAAATAACAAGCTACAAACAACCAACAACCATACAGGGATGGCCATGCAATGCTATGCTGTGCTTTACCGTAATGAACTATGCTATACAACACTTACAGTACACTATACTATTCTACCCTCTACTTAAGCCTGCAACGGTGTGCTGCTGACCTCAATTTATGTGAAGATTGTGAGAGAAATTTGCCTGGAGAAGGTGGATATCCTCCAAAGAGTAGACTTTGCCACTGACAGTAAATAGCAACTTTGAATTGTATGCAGCCCAAAATGAAGTGGAGAATTATTAATTATCTATTAATCTGGATTGTCATCTGGATCACTTTGGATGTCAATGTATTTTTTATTTTTCTACCACTACATGTGGCCCTTGTACAAGTGACAGAATTTGCATTTCTGTTAAGCTTGAGACTTCTAAGAAATTCTCTTTCTTTTCTATAAAGGGACAATTTAAGATCCCTCACTAAGATTGCCCACATTGTCTTTTCTTTTAATGTGCTTTTTAATTGAATTTATTGGGGTGACATTGGTTAATAAAATTATGTAGGTTTGAGGTGTACAATTCTATAATGCCTCACCTTTTTATTGTATTGTATGTTCACTACCCCAAGTCGGGTTTCCTTCCATCTCCATTTATCTCCCCCTTTGCCATTTTTTCTTAAGGTACGTACATAACTTTCAAATATTTGAAAGTCTGCAATATTTGGAAGTTGGAAACAGAAGACTATTCCTGTCTTGCTCATCTGGGTAAAACTCATTTACTGTTTTTCCTTTTAAACTGTTAGCTCAAGTGACCTTACACACGAGTCCCAGCTGTGCATTAGCATTGCTTGGGGATGTGTTTGTATCTTTTGTCTAAAAATACCCAGCCGGTAGAATTCGTGATCCATGAAAGCTAATTGAAACAATTTCTCTTCAAGTTTTGGCAAGCGAAGCATGCATTATAAGCATTAATATCTATAAATTGAATTGTTAATGAATCTAGACACTAATAATGAATGCAATTTTGCAGGCTTAACTAGAAACACTAAAATTATCAGGATCTGGAGCAGAATTTTCAATCATTTTTGCTTATTAAATAGCAAAGCTATGCTTTTAATAAGCTAATCATTTTTATTTGACCCCATAGGAGTAGCTCAGTTGATTAGAAACAGGTTTCTAAGTGCAAAACAATGTTGTTTTTCTCTTACTATTTTAACCACTAAGGCACTGAAATTTTAAAATGGATATTTGATCTCAAAGTCTGTCATCTAATCACATTTGAACATACATTTAATGCTTTATGAAATATTTACTTATTCTATTTCTCTAACATTATATGTATGTCACATATATATGTGTATAAATATATATGTATATTTTCTCTAACATGTATGTCACATATATGTGTGTATAAAATATAAATGTATATGTATATATGCAAATGTATATTCTCTTTAGTTTTCTAAAGTATCACAATCAGTTTAAACAAATGGTCTTATTTCACATGCAAACACTTAAGAAGATTACATTATCAAGGTAATACAGTTTTGAGCTTCGTGATTACCAGATAGCTTTATTATTTTCTGAGACTTAGTAACTCCTTGGTATATAATTAAATTTGAGTATCATCTCTGAAAACTTTTGCTAGACCCAATTTAAAAAACAGCAAAATCTAGTAGATAATGTTAAACAACAATGGAGTTTTTTCTTTCTGGTGCTTGAGTGACTTGAGATACTCATTCAGTTAGGGGCACACTTAGTGTTTTACACCAAATAGTTTCCAAGTGGCCTGAAAGAGGTAATACACTTTTTTGTGTCCTTTTACTCACTACTCAGGAATGAGTTAAGCACAAGGAAGAGTGGAATTGTACTATCCAGGAATATGTGACATCTCTGTATATATTTTCATGGAGGTGACTGAAATTGGAACTAAAGTACCTTTTCTAATGCTGCTTTCCCTACAAATCTTAAGGGTATTGACAATTGTTTGGTCTTGAACAACGGAATATTAATAAACTGAAGTGCAGAAATTGAACCTGATAGTAAATATGGATTTTTGCCTTTTTAAAGTTTTTATTGATTTTAGAGAGAGTAAGGGAGAGACAGAGAGAAACATTGATTTGTTGTTCCATTTATTTATGCACTCATTGGTTGATTCTTGTATGTGCCCTGACCGGGGATTAAACCCGCAACCTTTGGTGACCAGGATGACACTCAGAGCTACCCATACAAGGTAGATTTTTGCTTTTAGGTGTTATCAGTTAGCACTTTTGTGGGAAGGTAGAGGGGAATGGTTGTTAGGATTTTTGATATTGGTTTTTGTTTTTTTCCTTCAGCTTCATTGCATATTCCTGTTGACTACCAGATCTGAGAATCTATAATACATTTAGGAAAATGAAATGTCTGATCAATGTCTATCATACAGAGTTTCTCTGGAATACAGTGTATATTGCATTATCATTTATGAAATTATTTTCAGAATTTCTAACTAGAGATATTATATATGCATGTACTTTTTTCAATAACTACCCATTTTATTTAACTAAAGTTTATATCTCTATTCTCTTATAAATGACTTCATCAAAATGGCAATCAAATGGTCATAGAGCATTTTGTATATTGCTTTTCCTACATGCTGATGATCACAACAAAGCTAAGGGAAAAAACAAACAGCAAAACAGAAGTCTCCAAAGAACTGTTCAGAAGCCATCAACTTTTTAGTTAGCAAACTTTTACTACTTTCTGGGATTATGATCAGATTTTTAAAGTGTTTTGTATTGAATTTAGTTTTTCTTTACCTGTTAGAGATAAATTTGGGGTTGACTGTATTTTTTATGTTAGTAAATTTTAATTAAATGGTTCCCTGGATTATATATAGTTCTGCCTGGATTTTGCTACCTATTGTTATTCACTTCCAGGAATGTGTGATTTTAAAACTATGTATCAATCAAAATTCTGTTATCAAAATTTTCTCCAGTTTCCTAAGTCAATTGGCAACCACTTGACATGGTTATCTGCAGCACAGAAATAATATGTGCTCCTGAAAACAAGCAATAAGCAAGAGTTTTTGCTTTTTCGAAATTTGTTTCCACTATCAGGTCAATTTGATGGAAATTAATTCCACAGACAAGTCTTTAATAGTTAAGATCAACATATTTTAAGTAATTATATTTAGAGCGGAGAAGGAATTCTACTTTTCTTTTTTTATTTTAGCAAGCAAGAAAGAGACAGAGACAGACAGAGACATACAGAAAGGAAGAGAGATAAGAAGCATTAACCTATAGTTGCAGCACTTTTAATTGTTCATTGATTTCTTTCTCATGTGCCTTGACTGGGAGGCTAGAGCTGAGCCAGTGATCCCCTTTTCAAGCCAGTGACCTTGGGCTTTAAGCCAGTCATCCTGGGCTTCAAACCGGCAATCTTTGGGTTCAAGCCAGTGACCATGGGATTATATCTGTGATCCCACACTCAAGCCAAGACCCACACTCAAGCCAGATGAGCCTGCACTCAAACTGGCTACCTCAAGGTTTCAAACCTGAGTCCTCAGTGCCCCGGGTCAGTGCTCGATCGACTGTGCCACTACCTGGTCAGCTCTTCCACTTTTCTTTCTCATCCAAATATTTGGAGAAAAAAAAACCTACATCAGTTTAATTTTTTTCAAGTTTTTATAATATCCTGGCCATATGATAGTTACTTTAGAAAAATGACTCAAATTTTTTTTTTTTTTTTTTTTCTATTTTCTGAAGCTGGAAACAGGGAGAGACAGTCAGACAGACTCCCGCATGCGCCCGACCGGGATCCACCCGGCACGCCCACCAGGGGCGATGCTCTGCCCACCATGGGGCGATGCTCTGCCCATCCTGGGCGTCGCCATGTTGCGACCAGAGCCACTCTAGCGCCTGGGGCAGAGGCCAAGGAGCCATCCCCAGCGCCCGGGCCATCTTTGCTCCAATGGAGCCTTGGCTGCGGGAGGGGAAGAGAGAGACAGAGAGGAAGGTGCGGCGGAGGGGTGGAGAAGCAAATGGGCGCTTCTCCCGTGTGCCCTGGCCGGGAATCGAACCCGGGTCCTCCGCACGCTAGGCCGACGCTCTACCGCTGAGCCAACCGGCCAGGGCCCCTCAAATTTTTTAAAATAAAATTTATTTTTATTTTTTGGTAAGAAGGATATGTGCTGCCATTATCATGACAATATTTGGTTTCGCACTAGCGACTGGCCTTATTTCTCAAAAATGTTTCTTTTTATATCTGTAGTGTTATAAATAGAAGGACCAAAACATGTGTTATACTAAATGATATACCTCATTCCAGGGCAGAGGGGTTGAAAGGATGTCTGTTCTTATAAGTGCTTTAGGAAGATAGCATCCTATAAAAGAAATTAAAAGCAATAAATCAAACATGAATATAGAATAATTCTTATTGCAAACTTAATTTAAAATATTATCATCTTCATCTTAAAATATATGATCATCATCCTGAGTTATTCCATTCAATTAAAATAGTAGGACCTGAAGCTTTGTCATTTAAAAAATCTATTTTGTAACTCTTATTTTAAAATTACAATATTAAAGGAGTGATTTTACACCAAATCCTGAGCTATACCTAAAGGTTATGTTTAGACAAGTCCAAGAACCAGAAAGCTCTTTAGATCTTCAACCCTGTGCTTTTCACAGTATCTTCCTATGACATATAAGAAATCAATTGAACACTTTCACACTGCTTATCTGAGGAACCCAACAGTCCAAACACATAGCAGAATGCGTAAATTATGAGACTTGGAAATTATGATTACTTGTTAAAACTATTCTTTCTATTCTTAGACATTAATTTAGAAGTGCCTTGGGGACATTGTTTCTTCTGACACCTTTTATTGTCTTTGTGATCACCAGTGGCCTTTTCCATTATAGTATAGGTTTTAGTGTAGGTTCTAAGACTATATATATCAGTTACAACTCTATCCTAACTACAGTGGGATTAATCCAATATTCTCATAAAATAAGTAGTGCAGAAGTAGGCAGCTCACAGCTGATTCAGTCATCAAGGACCCAGATTCTTTCTGTCAACTTCTTGTTCTTCCATCTTTAGTGTGAAGCTTTTGTTTTACCAGTCAAAATGGTTGCTCCAACTACTGGTATTATATCTACATCCCAGGTAAGAAGGGAAATAGCAAAGGACAAAATTCATCTTGTTAGGCTTGTGTTTATCAGGAAAGAGCAGCAATCCTCAGGAACTTTTATTTATTCTCTTTGGCTCATACTGTGACCTAATCACTCCTAGCTATGAGAGAATCTAGGAATATGAATATTTTTTAAATTATTATTTTATAAATACATTTATTCTCAATCTTAAAACATCAAAGTGCCAAAGGTGATAGTGAAAATCTCCCTTTCTCATCACATCCCCTTCCTGCTTATGCTTTTCTGCTCTCCCTCATCCCCAACCAACACAAAACAGGTCATCACTGGTTCAGTTTCTTTTTTATCCTACTAGAAATTTTAAAAATGTATATTTAAACTGATTGAAATATGTACTCTTTTCCCCTTCTTCTGTTTTAAACATAAATGGTACATGAGATAAGTACCTTCAATCAGTCACATAGCTCCCCAAAGCAAAGTAAACCAACCAAACAGACCAGGATTCTTTTAATAAGAAGGAAGACTAATAACATCTGCAGTGGACTAATTTTTTTTTTGTCTGAGTTGTGCCTGGTAGTATCCACATAGCAGTGAAACTATTGATTCTATTTAGCAAATGACAAAGTCAGAAATGTTCTTCATTACCTGTAGCCTCTGTGTAGCTCATTGCCTCTTAGAGAGAAGTTGATTGATAAGTGTAAATAATGGAGCTCATGGTGTCTTTCCCCACCCCAACTGCTCATTTTCAACTCAGTTGATGAAACTATTTGGTAAATTGTTCAAACGAGAAACTAAGTGGTCATCTTTGACTCCTCTTTCTTCAGCCTCCAGATACCTCTCCTTTTGTATATCCCATTCATTCCATCAGTAATCCCATCAGTAAGTCCTGTTGGCTCTACTTTCAAAAGCTATTTCAAATACGACCTCACTTCGTCCACCATTACCTCTATCCTGGGCCTGGTTATTATACTTGTCTCCCTACTTTCCTTCTTGCCCCTATAATCTATATAACAATCTAAGTGACCTTAAAAACAAATTTACTCCCTTGCATACAACTTTCCAAAGGCTTCACGCTCTATTAAGAATGAAATCCAAAAACTGTACTGAGGTCTATGTAACCCTAGGTCATCAGGTGCTTGTCTACCTTTTCTTCATCTCCTCCCACTCTGGTCTTCTCCCAGATGCGTGTAGGGTTGTCTGTTTAATACTCAGCTACATGATACCCCATGGCAGCCCTTCCTACTTGTACTCCAACATCTTCTATTCAATTCCTCCTTTTATTTTTCTCATAACATTTATACTATTTAAATATTATTTATATACTTATTAATACAGTTAGTGGGCTTTATCCATTAACTGTAAGTTCCATGAGTGCAAAGACTTTGTCCTATTGACTTATTCATTTAACACCTGCTGTGTGACAGATCCTTTTGGCCATTCCGTGATAATAACAATATACAAAATGGACAAAAATTACTTCCTTCATAGAGCTTTTCTTTGAGTGTGTATATGTGTGTGTATAGAGGGACAGACAATAAATAAAGAAGCTAAATACATAGTGCTTTAAATTTAAGTGTTATAAAGAAAAAAAATGAGAGAGAAGGATCACCTGGATGTTGGCAGTTTACAATTTCCATTTACAATTCTCACCATAATGTGTGTAAAAAACAACCTAAGATTCGATGATTTGCAGCACCAGATATGTATATGGGTTTCCCAGGGTTCAAATAATTCAGGCTAGACTTGGCTCCAGTCTGTGACTCAATTTCAGATATATTCTATGTCTCTCCCTTTTTTTTTTCTTTTGGCACCAATGGGATACTGAATCATGTTATTTTCTATGCAAAAAGTATGAGTACAAGACACCAAGCCTAGCACTGCAAGCCATTTAAATTTTCTGCTTGAATCTTGTCCATTAACTTTCCTATGGCCAAAACAAATGACATGGTCAAGCCTAAAGTCTCAGGGCAAAGAAGATTGTCATATATTTATGAAACATTTGTGTTTTCTCTTCTCTGAAGAGCTCTTTTGCTGAATTTTGTTTCTTATTTCCTATTAATTTGTGGAAGTCATTTTATGAATCCTTACTGGGTATAGGTATATATATATTGCATACATCTTTTCTTAGGTTGTGACTGATCTTTAAAAGTTTATTTTTATTCACCTCATTTTACAAAAGTTCTTAATTTTAGTATATGTGCTGCCGAAGCGAGCACAAAAGTTCTTAATTTTAATGTGATCCAATTATCAATCTTTGGTTTTCTTTGTTTGTTTGTTTGTTTATTACTTTATTGTGTTTACATAGATTCTAGTGTCCCCTGAATACATCCTCTCCTCCCCCATGTTCCCCCTTCCTGTAACGCCTTCTCCCCTTCCCTCCAGGATTTGCTTTTCTGCTCTCCTCCCATCCTATCACCCTATCATCCCCTTTCCCTCTGTCTGCTTTCCTTCTGGATCTTCTGATCCCACCTCTGTCTCTATTCCGCTCCTCAGTTCATATTGTTTGTCGGATTCCTCAAATGTGTAAGGTCCTATGATATTTTTCTTTCTCTGCCTGGTTTATTTCACATAACAGAATAGTTTCCAGGTCCATCCATGTTGTTGCAAAAAGTAATATTTCCTTCTTTTTTATGGCCCAAATAGTATTACATTGTGTATATGTAACCATAGCTTTTTCACTCATTTGTCTGCTGTCAGATACTTGGACTGTTTCCAGATCTTGGCTATCCTAAACAGTGCTGCCATAAACATGGGGGTGCATTTCTCTTTTTGAAACAGTGCTCCGGTGTTCTTGGGATATATTGCTAAAGTGGGATGCCTGGGTCAAAAGGCAGTTTGATTTTTAATTTTTTGAGGAATCTCCATACTGTCTTCCACAGTGGCTGCACCAGTCTGCATTCCCACCAGCAGTGCAGGAGGGTTCCCTTTTCTCCACATCCTCGCCAGCACTTATTCTGTGTTGTTTTCTTGATGAGCGCCATTCTGACTGGTGTGAGGTGATATCTCATTGTAGTTTTAATTTACATTTCTCTAATGATTAGTGATGTTGAGCAGTTTTTTATATGCCTATTGCCCATCTGTATGTCCTCTTGGAGAAGTTTCTATTCATTTCTTTTGTCCATTTTTTTATTGGATTGCTTATCTTCCTGGTGTTGAGTTTTACAAGTTTTAAATTTTGGTTATTAACCCCTTTTCAGGCGTATTGTCAAATATGTTCTCCCATTGTGTGGTTTGTCTTTTTAATTTGTTCATATTGTCTTTAGCTGCGCAAATGCTTTTTAGTTTGATATAGTCCCATTTATTTATCCTGTCCTTTATTTCCCTTGTGCGTGGAGAAAAATCAGGAAATATATTGCTGTGAGTGATGTTGGAGAGCTTATTGCCTATGTTTTCCTCTAAGATGCTTATAGTTTTATGACTTACATTTAAGTCTTTTATCCATTTTGAGTTTATTTTTGTGAATGCTGTAAGTTGGTGATCTAGTTTCACTTTTTTGCAGGTAGCTGTCCAATTTTCCCAACACCAATTGTTAAAGAGACTGTCTTTACTCCATTATATGCTATTACCACCATTGTCAAATATCAATTGTCCATAAAGGTGCGGGTTTATTTCTGGGTTCTCTGTTCTGTTCCATTGATCTATATACCCAGTAGTAGTCAACCTGGTTCCTACCACCCACTAGTGGGCATTCCAGCTTTTATGGTGGGCGGTAGCAGAGCAATCAAAGTATAAATAAAAAGATAGATTTAACTATAGTAAGTTGTTTTATAAAGATTTATTCTGCCAAACTTAGTGAAAATCCAACATAAACTACTTAGTAAGTAATTATTATTATATACTTTAACTTGCTGTAACTATGCTTTATAAATTTTATAAAGTAAAGTTACTTCCCTACTTTATAAATCACCGTTACTAACAGGTGGGCAGTTAGAAAATTTTACTACTAACAGAGATACAAAATTGAGCAGTAGGTATAAAAAGGTTGACTACCCCTGTATATACCTGTTCTTATGCCAGTACCAAGCTGTTTTTTGTACAATGGCCTTATAGTATAACTTGACGTCTGAAAGTGTGAATACCACCCACTTTATTCTTCTTTTTCAAGATTGCTAAGGCTATTTATGTTCTTTTTGGGTTCCATATGAATTTTTGGAATATTTGTTCTATATCTTTGAAGTATGTCCTTGGTATTTTAATAAGAATTGCATTGAATTTATAAATTGCTTTAGGTAATATGGACATGTTAATGATGTTTATTCTTCCTAGCCATGAACATGGTATATGCTTCCACTTGTTTGTATCTTCCTTGATTTCTTTTATCAATGTTTTATAATTTTCCAAGTATAAGTCTTTAACCTCCTTGGTTAAATTTACTCCTAGGTATTTTATTTTTTATTTTGTTGCAATAGTGAAGGGATTGTTTTCTTAATTTATTTTTCAGGTAGATCATTGTTGGTGTATAAAAATGCCTATGACTTCTGAGTAGAGTGGTACCTTGAGATACGAGTTTAATTCGTCTGGAACTGAACTTGAAAGTCAGTTAACTCGTATATCAAACAAATTCCTCCCATTTATTTATTTATTTATTTATTTATTTATTTATTTTGTATTTTTCTGAAGCTGGAAACGGGGAGAGACAGTCAGACAGACTCCCGCATGCGCCCGACCGGGATCTACCCGGCACACCCACCAGGGGCGACGCTCTGCCCACCAGGGGGCGATGCTCTGCCCCTCCGGGGTGTCGCTCTGCCGCTACCAGAGCCACTCTAGCGCCTGGGGCAGAGGCCAAGGAGCCATCCCCAGCGCCCGGGCCATCTTTGCTCCAATGGAGCCTTGGCTGCGGGAGGGGAAGAGAGAGACAGAGAGGAAGGAGGGGGGCTGTGGAGAAGCAAATGGGCGCTTCTCCTATGTGCCCTGGCCGGGAATCGAACCCGGGTCCCCCGCACGCCAGGCCGATGCTCTACCGCTGAGCCAACCGGCCAGGGCCCCTCCCATTTAAAATAACTGAAATAGATTTAATCTGTTCCAGCCCTAAATTATGAAAACAGACATGTTTTTAATTAAGAAACACACATGTATACTTTACCAATGCATAACAAAATATATGAAATAAAAGAAAAAAGTGTTATTTAGTACTGTATTCTTACCTTGGAGACAGAAGAGTGTGGATAATGGAGGTGAATGGCAGAGGAGGAGGGAGGGAAAGAAGGATGCAGGCACTGTAGACACGTAAACTAAAACTGCACTTTCTTACCACTAAATGTAAACTAAAACTGCATTTTCTTTACTTTAAACAAAACTAAAAATGCACTTTTTTTACTTAAAATGAAACCACAAAAACTTAATTGTAAAAAAATGCACTTTCTTAACTTTAAGCTTAACATTATGTATTTTTCATTTAATCATCACCTGTTTTTGCCTTTTTGGCTGCACTTTCGGCACCTTCACTTGCAGGACTTTTGAATAAAAATCTATCCAAAGAGGTTTGCTTTTGCCTGCCTTTTAAAATGTTATGGAAATATGACAAGTGTCGTTAAAAAGTGCTGAAGCATGACCAGTTGAAATTTTTCTGGGTATTTCTTTTCAATGAAACTTGAAAGCTTCTCCCACATTGCCAGCATGTCTTTAATTTCATTTGGAGAAATCACTTTCTCCAACTCTACCTCCTCCTCACTACTAATCTCTTGCAGAAGCTCCATATGTTGCGTCATCTGTAGCTCCTTCAACTCCTCAGCTGAGAGTTCCTCCACATATTCCTCGATTACATCACTCTCATCTTCATCCAGACGCATTGACTTTCCGAGGGACACAATCTCCTCCTGTGTCCTCAGTCTCAGTCTCTGGTTTGAATCCTTTGAAGTTCCTGTCTGCAACAACATCAGGCCATAACTTTTTCCATGCCGAGTTCAAGGTTCTTCTTGTAATCTCTTCCATGCCAACTCAATAATGCGT
Organism: Saccopteryx leptura; assembly: GCF_036850995.1. Classification (NCBI taxonomy): domain Eukaryota; kingdom Metazoa; phylum Chordata; class Mammalia; order Chiroptera; family Emballonuridae; genus Saccopteryx; species Saccopteryx leptura. Next base: position 21,792,021 of record NC_089511.1, read on the forward strand.
AAACATATCACGATGTTGTTGTAGTGATCTTTCCAAAACTCTCAAAGGGTTAGAATTGTATTCTCAGTCACCTCAAAGCAGCAGCGGAACAAGTGCTTTTACATAAAGCTTTTTAAAGTTCAAAATGACCTGCTGACCCATAGGTTGCAAGACTGAAGTCGTGTTGGTGGGAGGTAGAAGACTTTCACGAATTTGAACTCATCAAGAATGTCATCTTCAACACCAGGTGGGTGGGCTGGAGCATTATCAAGGATTAATAATGCTTTCATCAGGAGTTTATTTTCTTGAAGATATTTCTTCACTGCAGGACCAAAGACGAGATTTACCCATTCAATAAAAAACTGCTGCATAACCCATGCCTAGCATTGGCACACCATATAACCCGCAGTTTTTAAGAATTTTGTGAGTCTTAAAGGCTCGAGGATTTTTGGAATGATACACTAGCAATGGCTTTACTTTACAGTCACTGCTAGCATTTGCACACAATGCAAGGGTCAGATGGTCCTTCATGGGTTTATGTCCTGGCAGCTTCTTTTCCTCTATGGTGATGAAAGTCTTCCAGAGCATTTTTATCCAAAACAATCCTGTTTTGTCACAGTTGAACACTTGTTGGGGGATGTAGTGTTCCTTTGCGATAAGCCAGCAAAATGTGTGATGTACTCCTCAGCTGCCTTAACGTCAGCACTCGCAGTTTTACCATGCCTCACCACTGAGTGGATGCCAGATCTCTTCTTGACATTTTCAAACCAGCCATGACTTGCCTTAAATGTATCTTCTGCTGTCTCTTTTGAGGTTGATGATTCTTTCTTCTTCAAGTTGCCGTAAATAATATGTGCCTTTTTGCATATTACAGTCTCCATCACTGTATCTCATGCCAGCTCTTTCTCTTTCACCCACACCAGCAGAAGCTTCTCCATTTCTTCATGGATATTTGTCCTTAATTGGGACAGAATTGTAGTTTCTTTAGCTGGATTTGCGCTTTTGATGGCATCCTTTTGTTTAAGGATGGTACAAATTGTATATGTATTGCGGTTGTACAGCCTTGCCAATTCAATCACTCGTACACCATGCTCATGTTTTTCTATTATTTCTTGCTTTTATCGACATCATTCTCTTCTTTTTCTCACCACTGTCCTTTACACTCATTTTCTTCGGCCCCATGATAGCACACAAAAAGTTAGTAAAAAAATGCAAAAATGATGCAAGAACAAGTACAGCACACGAGATTCGACTTGATTCTGCAGGTAACACTTGAGAAAAGAACGAGATGCTGGTGTTGTGCTGCTGATACTGGACCCGTGCACCAACACGCCAAATAGTGGTAGCTTCCCAAATCATGACTTATATTTCAGAATTTCACTCGGATCTTGAACAGAAATACAGACTGAGTTGCAGCTCGTATCTTAAAAAGAATTCGTATGTTGGTCCGCTTCTATCTCAAGGTACCACTGTATTAATTTTATATGCTTCTACTTTGCTGAATTCATTTATTGGGTCCAGTAGTTTTTTGATGGAGACTTGAGGGTTTTCTATATACAATATCATATCATCTGCAAATAATGACAGTTTTACTTCTTCTTTTCCAATTTGGATGCCTTTTATTTCTTCTTCATGTCTGATTGCTGTGGCTAGGACTTCTAGAACTTTATTTAATAAGAGTGGTGAAAAGGGGCACCCCTGCCTTGTTCCTGATCTTAAGGGGATTGCTTTAAAATTTTTCCCATTGAGTATAATATAGGCTGTGGACCTGCCATAGATGGCCTTTATCATGTTGAGGTATGTTTTCTGTATTCCCACTTTGCTGAGAGTTTTGATCATAATGAGTGCTGGATTTTATCGAAAGCTTTTTCTACATATATTGATATTATCATGTGTTTTTTGTCCTTCCTTTTGTTTATGTGATGAATCACATTGATTGATTTGCAAGTATTGTACCATCCTTGCCTCCCCAGAGTAAATTCCACTTAATCATGATGTATGATTTTTTTCATGTATTGCTGGATCCAGTTTGCTAATATTTTGTTGAGGATTTTAGCATCTAAATTCATCAGAGATATTGGCCTCAAGTGTTTCTGTTGAGAAGTCAAATGTCATCCTTATGGGGGCTCCTTTGTAGGTGATTGACTTCTTTTCTCTAGCAGCTTTTAATATTTTTTCTTTATCTCTTAGCTTTGGTATTTTAATTATGATGTGTCTTGGTGTAGATTTTTTTGGGTTCCTCTTTAATAGAATTCTTTGTCCTTCTTTCTTTTCTTCTTCAGGAACCCCTATGATGCAGATGTTATTTCTCTTCATGTTGTCACAAAGCTTTCTTAGAGTTTCCTCAGATTTTTTGAGCCTCTATTTTTTGCTGCTCTGCTTCTGTGCCTTTGTTTATCTTGTCTTCTAACTCGTTGATTTGATCCTCAGCTTCATCCATCCTGCTTTTAATTTCTTCCAGTGTGGTCTTCATTTCTGATATTGTATTTGTCATTTCTGACTGATTATTTTTTATTATTTCAATGTACTTTTCTATACTTGCTATATCTTTATTTAGGTGTTCGTTATGTCCACCCAGTGTTGCTCTAAGGTCTTTGAAATCCTATCAGTCATTATTTTAAACTCTGCATCCAGTAATTTGGTTATTTCCAACTCATTCAAGTCTATTTCTGGGAAATTTTCTTGATTCATTTGGGTTACAATTTTCTGCCTTTCCATTTTGTCTGTGTATAAGAAGGGTATGACCACAGGAGTTCAATGGGTGTGACCTCTGTTTCCTAGGTGTGGTCTGTCTGCAGGCCCGCCACCCCCTCTGCCTCCAGCTCGGGCATTCCAGTATGGGCGTTGCCAGCGCCAACCCACTGCGGTCGCTGCGGTTTCTGCCTCGCCTCCACAGGATGAACTTTTTCATGTGTCCAGGCTACAGGCCTTGGCCAGCTTCGGCCTTCTCCTGCCCCCATGGGCCAGGCCACACTCACTTGCCCAGGCCACAAGCCTTGGCCCCACTGGCAGGGCTGTGCAGCTGTGCTCAGCCACAGGTCTCAGCCAGTTCCCCAGCTTTCGCCTCACCTCCACTGGCAGGGCTGTGCTCATATGGCAAGGCTGTGCTCATGCGCCAGGGCCACTAGACTCAGCCCCACTGGCAGGGCTGTGCACCTGTGCTCAGCTGCAGGCCTCAGCTGGTTCCTCTGCTTTTACCTTGCCCATGCGGTGGGACTGCAGGCGGGACCAGTCTTGCTCACCTGGCCCACAGCCATTGGTCGTACTGCTTTGTGCATCCCTTGTGCCTACACAGGCACCCTCAGTCGCCACCCCTGCTGTAGGGGACTGCGCTTACGCTGGGCCTCAATCACAGCCGGTCCCAGCTTCCGCTCCCATGGGCAGGACTGCGCTTGCGCCCAAGTTGCAGCCACAGCCAGCTCCTGGCTTCCACCCCTGTCTACGGGACCGCACTTCTGCTACCCTCCCTCTGGCGAGCACTCATCAGTGGGGGGGAGGTAATGCAGCTCAGACCTTAGCACTTAATACTGTATCCCTGATGGCTCCCTCCTTCTAAGCAACTCTGCTCTGAGTGCAGCAGGAGAGCTTCTGTTTGGCTGGTGACCTGCTTCCCTTTGCTGGTATTGCTGGTTCCAGGAGAAGTATTCACTTTAGATTTGGGAGAGACTCAGCCCAGTGGTTAGGGTGGCTGTCCCTCAAAGTGTTTCTTCATGTGCCTTCTAGATTACACTGTCTTCCTGCTACTCCAGTCCTCTCATCTCTCTCCATCCCCCAGAGTCCCAGGTGAGTGGTTGTGAAAGAGGTTTTCTGCACGGTCCCTTTAAGAACAATCCTGGGTCTGAGAAATCTATCTCTTTCTTGCAAACAGTATCCTGGCTAATTGCAGCTAAATACTGTCCGTACGCCTCTTCTGCAGGCTGCAGGGCCCAGAAACCTCCCTTCTCTGCTAAACTCACTTCCACTATGCAAGTCCCTCCGGCTGCCATTTGCTCCCTGGAGCTGGGCAGCCCTCTCCCCGTTTCCACTTTTCCTACCAGTCTCAGTGTGGCGTCTTCAGTGATCCTTGGTCAAAGAGTCCTCTTAGTTTAGTCCAAAGCTGGTTTTTCCAGATGATTGCTCTTAAAATTAAGTTGTAATCCACTTTGGTTCTGGGAGGTGGAAGTTGGTACGTCCGCCTACTCCATCCCCCTACTCCATTGCCATCTTGCCACCAAACACAATGAACCCACAGCCTTAATTCTTATACACTTGAGCAAAATAAGTAAATGACAGAAAGACAAGTAAGTAAAAGATAACCTAGTAATATATAATATATTCCTAAACCCCCAACCAAGACCAGTTTTATCTATAAATTTTCTTTTTAGTTTTGACAGTAAAGTTAGAGAAGAAAGGCAAAAGTAGTTAATTTTTTGGTCAGATAGTTGCCGACTAGAAATAAACTGAGGAATATTCTTGATTGATTTAGAAGTCTGGTTTAGCTTCCCTTGATTGTAGATTTATCCTTTTCCAAAGTTTAAACAAATTCAGAATATATTTTGCCTTCTTTGAGCTAAATATCAACCCATGTTCATGTTTAAAGAAATGGCACATGGATGTATATTACTTTTATTATCTACTACTATAATTTTTTTAACATGGCTAAAAAAACTAATTACTGCCTTGCCTGAAAAGAGTATAATAGTTTACCTGTGGGTGAAGGAAATCAATGGAGATTTAAATAGAGTATTTCATGGAAAACTTAAGAATTTATAAGATAAATTTCAGATACTAAGACTTCTGTCACATTACTTTTTCTGTGTTAATGGTAGTGTTAGAACAATAAATCAAAGAAAGATTATTTATTTTCTGGATGATTTTAATAAGACACGTTTGGATGAACTAAATAGTAAGTTCAGTGTGTATAATGTTTTATAATATATGCTGTCCCAAGCAAGATAAAATTTAAATTTCTATTTATTAAAATGGGGAAGAAACTTAAGTCACATACCCCAGAAAGTATTGCTGCTTCAGAATAAGGTAATAAAATCAGAGAGGCAATATTATTCTAGAAGATAAAATAGAACCTGGCTGTTTGGAGAGCTATAAAAAAGTCACACATTATTCCCAATTTCTGAACACAGAAGGTAACTTTAATTTAAAATCTAGAGAATTCAAACATTTTATCCAAAGTTTTGTTTTACATTGGTACCTTGAGATACGAATTTAGTTTGTTTTATAACTGAGCTCGTAAGTCAGTCAACTCATATATCAAACTGCCGATACTGGACCCGTGCACCAATGCGCCAACTTCCAGAATCACGACTCGTATTTCAGAATTTCGCTCGGATCTCAAACAAAAATATGGACCGAGTCGTAGCCTATATCTTAAACAAAAACATTTGTATGTTGGTCTTTTCGTATCTCAAGGTACCACTGTACTTCCTGAAAATTGCTTTTGCCTAGGTTCTTGACACAGTGAAAACAACACAATAGCAGTTTCTGACTGCTAGCTTCTGTGTGTACCCTGTGTGTGTGGTCATGAAGCAATAACTGCACCATTCCCTCTTTTCTTCATCATAGATAGAAAGCAAAGGATTCCTGGTATCTTGAATGGAATCTGCAGATTCAAAGAAAGATGCCTGAGTTTGGGCTACTTTAGCAGGAAATCAGGAATTCTATGAGCTTGTCAATCTGTACCTTTCTAATCCCTTTGGGTGTATAGCAAAAGACTTCTATCATGTTTGCTTTAGATACAACTGTACAGGTAAGAGAAAGGCCACAGCAGCTCTTTGTTTCTTAGCTATTCTATCCAGGTAAACAATGGCCTGCATCCTCAAAGGAGACTACCTATATAGAAGGCTAAACTCTGTAACCTATGAAAGGCTTCAGAGTCCAGTCTTTTTTCTTTTATTCTCCCTGTTTCTTACTTTATGATATTTTTTATTACCTTTTCTTTACTTATAGTATTTTTAATAGGAAATGTTTACACAGTATTAATTCTAAAGGGCAAAGCAGTACTCACTGAAATGTAATACATACTACCCTTGAATCCAAACCATGCAGAAACCTTCTCCAGAAGAAACCACTATCACCAGTTCCTAGTATGTATTTCCAGCGATGTTTTATGCTTATGTGAATATATAAACACACACACATGTACATTCTTTAAAAAGCACAAACCTACACATATGATAGTATTCTTTTTATATTGTTTTGCACCTTGCTTTTTTAACTTAACAAAACATTTCAGATTATACTACCTATAAAATTGCCAGTGTAAATGTTGGGTCTTGTTTTTATTATCTTACAATTTCTGCCTTCTAATGGAAATGTTTCGGCACTTAACATTTATCTTTTAATATGCTATAAAAGCCTACCATCTTGCTGTTGTTTTTCATTTGTAGTGTGTCTTCTTTGTTCCTTTTGCTTTCTTTCCTGCCTCCTTTTGAATTAATTGATAGTTTTTAAAACACAATTTTTTCCTCTACTGGCTTATTAGCCATATTTTTTATTATTATTGTTATGGGTTATTCTAGGGTTTATAATATTCATCTTTAGGTTACATCACATGAGTTTTATACCCTCCACTATTCTTTATGTTTTTGTTATCATACGTTTAAATGTTATTTATATTGTAAACCAACTGTACAATGTTTAAAGAAATTAAGATATGAAAAGATATTTTTTGTGTTTACCCACACGTTTTTTAATTTCTAATGCTCTTCATTCTTTGTGAAGATCTGGTATTTTCCTTCAGCCTAAAGAACTTCCTTTAACATTTCTTGTACCACAGATCTTCTGACAACAAATTCTCTCAGCATTTGTTTTTCTGGGACATGAATTCCTAGAAAAACATCTTAATCAAACTACAGATTTTAGACAACAATGTTGACATTTCTAAAATACCCACTTTACTTGCTCTTCTTATTCCCCCTTTCTTCCTCACTCTTTATGAAGCCAAAATGCTTCATTTCCAAATTACAAAATAATTATAACCATTAAACAGTTTGGAAAATGAGAGTTTTACTAACCCTTTCCAGATTACTTGACTTCACAGCTTCTGTTCTTTTTTTTTATCACCCCTATTATTAAGGAATACTAGTCATAACAAATTTAATGTAGGTGACCTGTTTAGAAGGTATTTAGTTTCATTCATTTTAAAGATTTGGTATGGTAAGCTTGACAGTCTCATGTACTATAGGCCTTTTTAAGAAGAGGCAACACTAGGGTATACAAGGCACTGTGTGTGACTAATAGGATATCTTTAATTTTTGTAGCATTGTCTGTAGTGATTAAAAAGTTCTATTCTTGTACATGAGCAGTTGAAGCCATAAAGGAAAGGAAAGTGAATTTTCAAATTATATATTCATCTTTCTATTTTACAGTTTAGCATTTTTTATCTCTTGTTGTCAGGATAAATAATGTTAGCAAAAGTATATGCTAACCAATCTTATCTACATCAATGTTAGGAGATTGTTCTCCCGCTGCCAGTCTTCTCACTCTACATTCAGTCCATCAGCAAAACCTGTCAGGTTTACCTCCGAAGTGTGACTACTTTTATTTACCTCTAGCGCTCCCCCTTACTCCAAGATATTTTTATCTCTGATATAGACCTCTCTAATAGTCTCTTAACCTGTCCTCTTGTTGCTACTCTTACCTCTTAAAACTCAGTTCTGTTTTTTTAATAGTTTTATTTAGACAATCAACTTTAATGGGGTGACATTGGTTAACTGTAGCACATAGAAATAGAGAAAACATCTCCAGATAATTTTAACATTCGATTATGTTATATACCCATCACCCAAAGTCAAACCATCCTCCTAAACCCTTCATTTGGTTTTCTTTATGCCTCTCCCCTCCCTCCACCTCTCCCATTTCTTCCTTCCCCTCCCCCTGGTAACCACTGCACTCTTATTTATGTCCATGAGTCTCAATTTTGTGTCCCACCTATGTATGGAATCATACAAAATCATCCACATTGTCGTAAATGATCCTATGTCATCATTCCTTATGGCTGAGTAGTATTCCATAGTATATACATACCACATTTTCTTTATCCAATCTTCTGTTGAAGGGCTTTTTGGTTGTTTCCATCTCTTGGCCACCGTGAACAATGCTGCAGTGAACATGGGGCTGCATGTGTCTTTACGTACCAATGTTTTCGAGTTTTGGGGGCATATACCTAGTAGAGGGATTGCTGGGTCATATGGTAGTTCTATTCTTAATTTTTTGAGGAACCACCATACTTTTTTTCATAATGGTTTTACTACTTTATATGCCCATCAACAGTGAATAAGGGTTCCTTTTTCTCCACAGCCTCTTCAACACTTGTTATTACCTGTCTTGTTGATAATAGCTAATCTAACAAGTGTGAGGTGGTATCTCATTGTAGTTTTGATTTGCATTTCTCTAATAGCTAATGAAGATGAGCATCTTTTTATATATCTGTTGGCCATTTGTATTTCTTCTTGGGAGAAGAGTTTGTTCATGTCCTCTTCTCATTTTTTTATTGGATTGGTTGTTTTGAGTTTTGTGAGTTCTTTATATATTTTGGATATTAGCCCCTTATCTGAACTGTTGTTCAAAAATATCTCCCATTTAGTTGGCTGTCTGTTTTGTTGTCAGTTTCTCTTGCTGTGCAAAAGCTTCTTAGTCTGATGTGGTCCCATTCATTTATCTTGGTCTTTACTTTCCTTGCCCTTGGAGTCAAATTCATAAAATGTTCTCTGCAGCCAAGGTCCATGAGTTTAGTACCTATGTTTTGTTTTATGTATTTTATTGTTTCAGATCTTATATCTTTGATCCATTCTAAATTAGTTTTTTTGCAAGGAGACAAATCAGAGTCGAGTTTCATTCTTTCGCATGTGACTTTCCAGTTTTTCCAGCACCATTTATTGAAGAGGCTTTCTTTTCTCCATTGTGTGTTTTTAGTTCCTTTATCAAAGATGATTTGACCATATATGTGTGGTTTTATTTCTGGGCTCTCTATTTTGTTCCATTAGTCTGAGTGTCTATTTTTCTGCCCATACCATGCTGTTTTGATTATCGTGGCTCTGTAGTATAATTTGAAATCAGGTATTGTAATGTCCCCAGCTTCATTTTTTTCTCTTTAGTATTACTTTGGTTATTTAGGGTTTTTTATGGTTCCATATAAACCTGATGATTTTTTGTTCCATTTCTTTAAGAAATGTCATTGGAATTTTGACGGGAATTGTATTAAATTTGTATATTGTTTTGGGTAATATGGTCATTTTAACTATATTTATTCTTCCTATCCAAGAACAAGGAATATTTTTTCATTTCTTATGTTTTTTTTCGATTTCCATTAACAATGCTTTGTAGTTTTCATTATATAGATCCTTTACATTCTTTGTTATGTTTATTCCGAGGTATTTTATTTTTAATTTGTTGCAACAGTAAAAGAGATTTTTTTTTTAGTTCATTTTTTGAAGTTTCATTGTTGGCATATAAGAAAGCAATTGATTTTTGTATGTTAATATTGTATACTGCAACCTTACTGTATTGGTTTATTATTTCTAATAGTCTTCCTGTGGAGTCTTTGGGTTTTTCTATATACAGGATAATATCATCTGCAAAAAGTGAAACCTTTACTTCTTCTTTTCCAATATGAATGTCTTTTATTTCTTTCTCTGATTGCTCTGGCTAGAACTTCCAGCACTATGTTGAATAGGAGTGGAGAGAGTTGGCAGCCTTGTCTTATTCCTGATTTCAGAAGAAAAGTTTTTAGTTTTTTGCCATTTAATATCTTGTATATAATGATTGCTGATGGTTTGTCATAAATGGCCTTTATAATGTTGAGATATTTTTCTTCTATACCCATTTGGTTGTGTGTTTTAAACAAAATGATGTTGCATTTTATCGAATGCCTTTTCTGCATCTATTGATAGGATCATATGGTTTTTGTTCTTTGTTTTGTTGATATGGCATATTACGCTAATTGTTTTACGTATGTTGAACCATCCTTGTGATTCTGGGATGAATCCCACTTGATCATGGTGAATTATTTTTTTAGTATGTTGTTGTATTCGGTTTGCTAGTATTTTGTTTAGGATTTTTGCATCTGTATTCATTAGAGATATTGGTCTGTACTTTTCTTTTTTTGTGTTGCCCTTACCAGGTTTTGGTATGAGGGTTATGTTGACCTTGTAAAATGTGTTTGGAAATATTGCTTCTTCTTCAATTTTTTGGATGACTTTGAGAAGGATAGGAACCAACTCATCTTTGAATGTTTATTAGAATTCAGTAGTATAGCCGTCTGGACCTAGACTTTTATTTTGGGGGAGGTTTTTGATAATTGTTCCTATTTCCTCCCTGCTTATGGGTCTGTTTAGGATTTCTACTTCTTTATGATTCATTCTAGGAAGGTTGTATTGTTCTAGGAATTTATCCATTTCTTCTTCTTAAATTTGATGGCACAAACATTGTGCTTCATAGTATTCTACAATAATCATTTGTATATCTATGATATCTGTGGTGATTTCTCCTCTTCCATTTTAGATTTTGTTTATGAGTCCTTTTTCTTCTTTCCTTAGTCTTGTTAAAGGTTTATTAATTTTGTTGATCTTTTCAAAGAACCAGATTCTTGTTTTATTGATTCTTTCTATACTAATTTTGTTCTCTATTTTATTTATTTCTGCTCTAATTTTTATTACTTCCATTCTTTTGCTGGTTTTGGGTTGCCTTTGCTCTTATTTTTCTAGTTCCTTAAGATGTGGTGTTAAGTTGTTTACTTGGGCTCTCTCTCTTGTTTGTTCATATAAGCCTGTAATGATATGTACTTCCTTCTTATTACTACTTTTGCTGCATCCCAGAGATTCTGATATGTCATGTTGTTATTTTCATTTGTCTGTATATATCTTTTGATCTCTGATTTTATTTCTTTTTTGATCCAGATGGTTTTTAGAAGTATGTTGTTTAATTTCCACATTTCTGTGGGTTTGTTTATTTTTTTTAGGAAGTTGAATTCTAGTTTTAAAGCTTTATAGTCAGAAAATATGCTTGGCATAATTTCAGTCTTTCTGAATTTGTTGATGTTAGTTTTGTGTCCTAACATGTGGTCAATTCTTGAAAATGTACCATGTACACTGGAGAAAAATGTATACTCTGATGTTTTGGGATGAAATGTCCTATAGATGTCTATCATATACAATTGTTCTAGTGTTTTGTTTAAGGCCAATATTTCTTTATTAGTTTTTTGTTTGGATGAATGATCTAGAGCCGTCAGTGGTGTATTTTAGATCAGCCAGTAGATGTCTTATATACTTTGGTGCTCCATGGTTTGGTGCATATATATTAAGAAATGTTATATCTTCTTGATTCAGTGTCCCTTTTATTATTAGGAAATGACCACCTTTTCTCTGATTACCTTTGTTGTCTTGTAGTCAGCATTGTTAGATATGAGTATGGCTTTACCTGCTTTTCTTTGGATATTATTTGCTTGGAGAATTGTTTTCCAGCCTTTCATTTTGAGTCTATTTTTATCCTTGTAGCTTAAATATGTTCCTTGAAGGCAGCATACAGTTGGATTTTTTTTGATCCATTCTGCTACCTGTGTCTTTTTATTGGTGAGTTCAGTCCATTTACGTTTAATGTAATTATTGACACTTGAGAGTTTCCTATTGCCATTTTATATAATGCTTTCTAATAGCTGTATTTCTTGTTTGGTTCTTCTCTTTTGTTTTTCTGTCATTTGTTTTTATTTGGTTGTATTCCATACTTCTTTCCTCTGTTTCTTCTTTTTTTTTAAGCCATGTGTTTCAGTAGTAGTATTTTCAGGGGTGGGTACCTTAGCTAATTAAAAGAATATATATCATAATCATTGTAGTCCATTATCTCATGAGTGCTTCTGTACTCCATCCTCCTTTGTTACTGCTAATTTTTGTCTTCTCCCCTTTTTTGTTTTTGTTATCACAAATTATTCTTGTTTTTATTGTGATCTTGTTGGAGCTATTACTTGTGATTTTCTTTTGTTTTGTTCCTTGTATCTGGTTGGATAACCCTATTTAATATCTCCTGAAGTGGGGTTTTTTTAGTGATAAATTTTCTCATCTTCTCTATATCTGTGAATGTTTTTATTTACCCTTCATATTTGAAAGAAAGCTTTGATGAATATAGTATTCTTGGGTGGAAGTTCCTCTCTTTCAATACTTTAAATATTTGGGTCCACTCTCTTCTGGCTTGCAGACTTTCTGCTCAGAAATCTGATGATAACCTATTGGGCCTTCCTTTCTATGTTGTAGTCTTCTTTTTTCTGGCTGCCTTAAGGATTTTTTCTTTGTCATTGACTTGTAATAATTTCATAACGATGTGCCTTAGAGTAGGCCTGTTTGGATTAAGGCAGTGGTTAGCAAACCACGGCTCATGATCCACATGCAGCTCTTTGGCCCCTTGAGTGTGGCTCTTCCACAAAATACTACGTGAGGGTGCTACCTTGATAAGGAATGTACCTACCTATATAGTTTAAGTTTGAAAATTTGGCTCTCTAAAGAAATTTCAATTGTTGTACTGTTGACATTTGGCTCTGTTGACTAATGAGTTTGCCAACCACTGAGTTAAGGTAACCTAGTGTTCTGTTTGCTTCTTGGATTCAAGGTTCTAATTCTTTTCACATGCTTGGGAAATTCTCATCGATTATTTGTGCGAATATGTTCTCCATTACTTTTTCTCTCTCCTCCTTCTGATATACCCATTCTTATATTTCTCTTTCTTATGGAGTCAGACAATTCTTGTAGGACTTTCTCATTTTTTAAAATTTGTAAGTCTCTTTTTTCTTCTCTCTGTAGTATCTCTAGTTTACTGTCTTCTATGTCACTAATTCTCTCTTCTATCTGGCCTGCTCTATTAGCTCAGCTTGTCACCTCATTTTTCAGTTCATGTATTTAGTTTTTCATCTCTGTTTGGTTCCTTTTTAAAGTTTCAATTTCTTTGATGAAGTATTCTTTTTGTTCATTAAATTGTTTTTGAGCTCACTAAATTGCATTTTAGAGCTTTCTTGTATTTCACTGAGTATTTTTAGGACTTCAATTTTGAATTTTCTGTCATTTAATTCCAAGGTTTCCATGTAATTGAATTTTTTTTCTAGAGATTTTTTTATCATCTAGCTGAGCTACATCTCTGTATTTTTTATGCACTATATTTGATTTTTTTTTCCTTAATGGCATTTGAGAGTGGTATTGTTAATAACACTAATAAGAGATAAGAAAGTAAAATAAAAGTTGAAAATATACAGTGAAAAAATGAAAATTATATAATGATTAGTGGAACAAAAACTACAGAAATTAAGGAATAGGAACATAAGAGAGATGGCAAAATAGAGAAAAAATGAAGTAAAAAAGCAAAATGTCACAAAGAAAAATATGAGTCTGAAATATAATTTGATGATAAATGACAATCGGATGAGAGCAAAAAAATGAAAAAAGAAGAAAAAAGGTAAAGGAGAAGAAATGAGTAGGGAGAATAAAGAGAAAGAAAGGACAAAAAATAAAATGCAAAACAAAGAGAAAGAAAGAAAGAAAAAAAAACAAAAGTTTATGAAGTGAAACCCTCAGAAAAAACAAGAATGAAAAATGTAATAACTGTTGATAATGTGGTTCAAAAGGAAAATTATAAAATAAGAAAAAGGAAAGAAGTAAAAATGACAAAAACCATTTTAAAAAAAAGTAATTTTTTTCTGGTTTTGAGAGGAAGCTTCTTCCTTTATTTTTAGCAGGTGGTGCTATACTACAAATTTTGCCTCTGTGCAGTTCTTGGGCAGAGGTAGGCTGGGCCTCAGTCCTGTTGGCAGGCGGGGCTTGTTAGGGCTTTGCAATTATCTGGCTCTAGTAATGGGAGTCTCAGTTTTCCAAGTGCCTTTCCACACGTCCTTCCCACTGGAGCTAGCAGACTGTCCACTTAGCTGTGGGGTCCGCCTCAGCTACTGTCTTCGCAGCAAGGGAATCTATGGATAGCCTTGTTCCCCCTCCAGTGCTGCTCAGAGCACAGTTCTGGGGAAGGCAGTGGAAACCAGAGCCGCCAGCACAAGCAGGCAGTGTGGGGCACAGACCAAGGATCAAGTTCCTTTTTGTTACACACAGGCAAAATTCTATGGTCCTGCAGGCTTATCTGGCATGCCTCAGCATGCTGCTGTTTTAATCTCTATGGGCTTTTCCTGCTTGGGCTGCTTGGTAGCCCACAACATGCCACATGTGTATACAGCTCCCACTACTGCACACAGACAGTTGCAGCTGCCGTTCAGGTGCCCAGCCCTGGCATTCTCAGGCCAGGGGTCTTGTTCACACCCGACACTGGAGATCATGGAGCCAATAATGCCCAAAAATGCTGGTGCACACACAGGTACCCAATTTTGTTAATCTCGGGCAAAGCATCTCAGCCCATGCACATGCCACTTCCTCCCCATGCTGGTGATGCTAGGTGGAGCCACTAGTGCTTCTGGGAATACACAAAGATGCTGGCGCTGGCCCACGCAGGCACCCTGTGCTGGTAGTTTTAGGTCAGTGGTTCTCAACCTGTGGGTCGCGACCCCAGCGGGGGTCGAACGACCAAAACACAGGGGTCGCGACCCACAGGTTGAGAACCGCTGTTTTAGGTGGATCCGACCACCCATGTGCACACCCAGTGTCCGTGATCTCAGCCAGAGCCGGTGTGTTATTTCCTTTGTTTGGGCGCTGCCATATCTCTGCTCCATCCCCACTAGCTCAGTCTCTCCTCCTTGCCCAGCTCCAAAGAAAAATGCCCTACCTCGGATCAGCGCAGAAAGCGAAATGCCCTGTCCTCCGTCTTATATATTCAGCCACTTTTTCACCCAATCATACCTTTGTCTGATGTGTGTAAATTTTGGGTGCTCCTAAGGTTTTTTTCCATCTCTGTGTTTAGTTGTTAAATTTGTTGAAATTTCAAGGGGAGAGATTGGGAGAATCTCTCACGCTGCCATTTCTCTGACATCACTTTGACATTTTCATCAAAATTCGTTCTTACAAGCAGCCAGAGTTATCCTTTAAAATCAAAGCCAGATTATCTCACTTCTTTGTTCAGAACCCTCTAATGGTTTCCCGTTACACTCAGAAGAGCAGCCAGTCTTTACCATGGTTTACAGTGCCCAGCATGGTCTGGTCCTACTTCTCAATGCCCTACCATTTTACCTCTTATGATTCTGATCCAGACATACTGGCCTCTTTGCTTGTCCTTGAACGTGCCACACTCTTTTTTCTGGGCTTTATTCTTATTGGTTCCTTTGCCTGAATGTTCTTCCAGATATTCTCGAGGGTGGAATCATCCTTTTACTCAAGCCTCTGCTCAAAGTCATATGACAGAGCACTTGTGAAATAGCAATTCCCACTTTGTCCCCAGGCCAGTGTACTTACTCTCTATCCTTTTCTCCTTAATAAATGAAGAGATACATCAAAATGTAATTCAGGCTCAGTAACGACTTTCAGCACTAGCCCCTTTCTGATCATGGATGAAGTACATATATACATTTTTTGGATGTGCATTTTATACTTCATAAGTATTTGTTTTACTACCTAATGCACATTATGAATTATATAACTGACAAAGTTATTAAAAAACTAAGCCTAGTAGAATAGTTATTAGAAAACTTGTAACCTACCAGTATTGAATGTATATCCCTGCATTATAGAATGCATTATTTATGATTTTACTTTGTTTCCACCCTCTGTTGTTTCACACTATGTTCTAATGTTATATATTTTTTAAACTGTCTTATATTCTTTCTGGAACAATAAATAGGTCCAGAAGTTAAAGCATTGCTTACAGAAATTTAAGTTAGTAGAACTGCCAAACAAAATGAAATAAATTCTATCATTCATATAATCAGTATTTCATTCAATAGAAAAAAATACAATGACATTAATGGATTTTAGTATCAATATGTGGACTTGGAATAGAATTTGATTATTTTTTATGTAGCAATGTTAGTTTTTATTATTGTTATAATGATCACATTAGTAATTTTTTTTAATTTTCCCAGCACCATTTTTTTTTTACTTATTTATTTAATTGTATTTACATAGATTCTAAGGTTGCCCCAAATGCATCCCCCTCCCCTGTATTCCCCTCAACATCTCCCTTGTCTCCCTCCCGACAACGCCCTCCCCCCTTCCCTTCAGGTTTATCCTATCCGATCATCCCCTTTCCCTCTGTCCTCTTTTCCTCTGCTCCTTTTGATCCCTCATCTGTCTCAATTCCATTCCTCAGTTCTCCTTGTTCCTTGAATTCTTCAAATGAGTGAGGTCATATGATATTTTTCTTTCACTGCCTGGCTTATTTCACTTAACATAATAGTTTCCAGGCCCATCCATGTTGTTGCAAAAGGTAATGGTTCCTTCTTTTTCATGGCCCCATAGTATTTCATTGTATTATATATATATGTACCACAGCTCTTTAATCCACTTGTCTACCAACGTTTCCAGATCTTCACTATTGTTAATAGTGCAGTCAGAATGGCGCTCATTAACAAAACAACACACGATAGGTGCTGGAGAGGATGTGGAAAAGGGGGACCCTCCTGCACTGCTGGTGGGAATGCAGACTGGTGCAGCCACTGTGGAAAACAGTATGGAGATTCCTCAAAAAATTAAAAATGGATCTGCTTTTTGACCCAGCCATCCCACTTTTAGGAATAGATCCAAAGAACACCATGTCACCGACTGAAAAAGAAAAAAAGCACCCCCATGTTTATGCCAGAATTTGATTTTTTTTTTAAGTAAGGAGCATCTGTAGTATATCCAGAATATCTTTTCTAGAACTTCTTTTTTCCATTCCTATGTTTAACACATCTCTTTATCCTAGATATGTATACTTCAGGGATAGCTTGCTATTGGCTCAAGCTGGACATAGTTACCCACCCAGCTAGGCAGAGTTAATATGCCAGAGGTAGGCACATTGACTCATTATTTGGACCAATAGGAAACTTCCCTAAGAATTGTGGATTTAGAACTGAAAGACTATGATTGAAGCTCTGAAATGCACTACTCCCTAGCTCCAGGCAGCCATATTTTTCTTTATGTGGGAAAACCCTTACTGAAACGATAGAGGATTAAGCTGGCCCATAGAAATAGATGAGAAATAAGAAAAAAATTTGTACAGATTTCAACTAGGTCTTTGTCCTTCATTTAGTAGAATGCTTCCTTATACTCCATAAGATACCTCAGCATCATTTTAGTAAATTCTTTATATTGCTAAGCTAAGTCAAGATAGTTCGAGTCATTTCTGATATAGGCAAGGTGAGTAGTAGGAAATAATGTGGATATAGAATCTATATTCTTAACCTAAACAACCTGAACCTGAGAGTCTGCCCAAATGCAGAAAACTCTTATTCCTAGAATTAAATTACAAAGGTGTGCACGTTGATGAGTAGTTAAGAGAATATAACAATTTTTATTGAAGAATTTATTTTTCAAGCTTAGAGTGTTTCAGTTTTTTTGTTTGTTTGTTTAATACTCTTACTTCAGAATCTGGTGCCTATTCTTTTATAGGATATAATGAAATCAGAGATAATAATATTAGGCTATATTGGGTGACTTGGATTTAAAAGCCCTTGCAATAGAATGAAATTTTTATAACATACATTGTATTATGTGACTGAATGTTAGCCAAGTCCCCCAAGGACAAAGCTTTTATCACCGACAGAGTAGAGCAGCTGGTGCTTTCGTCTTCTCTTGCAATCAGCACTTTGTATTAATGTTTTTAAATATTTGGCAAACACACAGAAAAAAAAGGATGTAGATGTTACCTTTAACTGGACTATAAAAATTAATATTGTGAAACAGTGTTCTGATTTTTGCCCTTTTGCCATTGACAAGATGAAGAGAACCCAAAGTTCTTTTCTCAGTTCTATTTTGTTCATAAAGAAAGTAGTGGTATTATGGCCTGACCTGTGGTGGCGCAGTGGATAAAGTGTCGACCTGGAAATGCTGAGGTCGCCAGTTCAAAACCCTGGGCTTACCCAGTCAAGGCACATATGGGAGTTGATGCTTCCAGCTCCTCCTCCCTTCTCTCTCTGTCTCTCTCTCTCTCCTCTCTAAAAATGAATAAATAAAATTTAAAAAAATAAAAAGAGATTTTAAAAAAAAAAAAAAAAAAAAAAAAAAAAGAAAGTAGTGGTATTAAGGAGAAATTATTTGCTTTAAATGTTACTGAGAAAAGTTACATTTTGAGTGCTTTTGTGTGTATACATGTACAATAATATATAATGGTTTTATATATGAGAGGAATTATTCAGATAAACATTTGAAACTCATTTCTACCAACAATCTCAACTTTTTTTCCAAACAAAAATGCTAGATGCAGAAAAACTGATTAATTTGGTGTTAAGCTTTTCTCTTAAACCCTTGCCAAATTCTAATGGTTATACATAGGAAACAGAAAAATAGACTAAAAACTAGTCTTGATAACCCACAAAGTGAAATTTAACTTTTTTTTCAGTTAATTTAAGTCAAAGCTCATATTTCCCCTAGCTTCAGAATTGGATTGAGGCCATCTCAAAGTGAATGAGGGTCTTTCTTGGGCAATAATGAATTTCAACTTCTCTCTGGGATTAATGTTCCAAGCCACCAATTTATACCACAGCCATTGACAAAGTTCTTCCACCATTTAGGGGATCTTATGATTTCTACTATGACTGAAGACTCTAAGAAATTACCTTCTTACTCTTGCTTTTTCCAGTGTGTCTGAACTAGGATTCCTTTGGCGGCATCAACAGTTTGTACAAATATCCTCATCTTCTGGTCAAGTCCTCCACACTTAACTGAGGACTTAACTTAAACAATTCATACTTAATTTACATCTAGAACCTTGAACATCTGATGGGCATAATTATAAAAGTATAGATTTGGGATTCAAGCAGAACTGAGTAAAAAATCATTACTTTTTCCTTTTACAGCTGTGCAACCTTGAGAACATTATTTAGCTTCTCAGTCTTTCCTCGTCTATCCCAAAAGATTATAATGAGATATTACATCTGGAGTATCTTTTACAGTACTAGACATTTTTAGTTTTCCTCACATTTCTTATTCCACAATATTTCTGTTTTCCTTGGTCATAAGCCCAAATACTAGCCCCTGTAGTCCTCCCTTTTATCTTAAATTCTCATCCATGTAATGCTCTGTACTTGGTCTCATGATCTTTCAATGGTTTTGCTTCTCTTCAACCTTTCCATTGTGCCCTGTGGAACTTGTCCTATGATAAAAAAAAAATTACCTTAGGTCTTCAGCCTTTTCATAGAATTATTCTTGCACTGGCTTTACATTTGAATCTACCACAAGAATTTGACTACCCCTGGATCTCTCTTGAATGGAAACTACTTTGTCTCTTCCTTGTTCATCCACATGTCTGGGACATTGGTTTCTCAGTAAGTTCCTTTTTGCTGTTTATAATCAATCACTTCTCTGTCCTCAGCTAAAAATAATCTATGACATACTAACTTTCACAGTATGACTGTCTTGCTTTCTTGTGGTCATCCACCAATCTCCAAGTTAATTTTCATGTTAATTGAAGAAGGTATCAGTTTGGGAGTCTTTTTCTCTAATCTCATTTTAGTTTGTTCTTCTCTTTTTAAAATCTTTTATTATTATTATTATTATTGATTTTTAGAGAGGGAGAGGAAAAATTGATTTGTTGTTCCACATCTTAATGCATTCATTGGTCGATTCTTGTATGTGCCCTGGCTGGGGATTGAACCTGCAATCTCGGCATGTCAGGATAATGCTCTCACCAACTGAACTACTTGGGCAGGGCCTTATTCTGTTGTTCTAGATGCCATCACTGGTCTCAATGGAGATTTCCTGTCTGATAACATAGTCACACAGTTTCCTAACATTATTAACTCTAGTTATTTTCTGTGTCTTAATGACTATTCCTGAAATCTCATCTGATATTTTATAATATTGTACAAGCCAATGGATTGTGTTCTACATATGTTCCATCTTAATTCACCCAGGAGAAAGTGTTAGCAGTTGCACTGCCACAGCATACCAGTACCACTGACCATTTTTATCCTTATTGACAGTGAGCCAGTCAATGAGTGAATCAGCTCCAGAATCTCACCCATAGAGAGTGCTTTCCAGGACCACTTCTGCCACCAGTTCTCTTAGGTTGGGTCCCCTAGAAGCAAAGCTCAAGAAAGACATTCATGTGCAATGATTTGTTGAGAGAATACTCTGCAAAAGAGAAGAGAACAAGAAAGGGCAGAGGAGGAAGCTAGGCAAAGATGTGGTTTATTTCAAAAGAAGTCTCACCTTTAGTGTGATCCAATGGGGTCCTCTGGGGAGTAAATGGTACCACAGAATTATACCTCTTATGGGTCAATCACTTTGTTGGGCCAGGAGGTGATGACTTGGCTTTTGTAACAGTGTTTGTTAATAAACTGCTATGGACTACTCCTTGGTGTAATATCTCTTACAACCCAGATATTATTAGACAAACAGACTCTTAACTGACAAGGTAAAATTGATAGTTGTCAATTTCAGTTAGGTTCCTAATATTCCACTCTAAGATTGCACTTATATTTTATTTCTCTAGGTCCCTAATTACTATACATTTTTATTATTTTCATTTTTTTATATTGTAAATGAAAACAGATAAGTATCTTTAAATAATTACCATGTAATTAAAAAAATAGCAGCAATATAATTGGAAAAATGTGAAGAAAAACTAGACTATAAACTTTTTCTATGTCATACCTATACAATTTAAGGATGAAATTTGAGTTAAGTTTGGTTTGAAAGATAGAAATATGTTAAAGTTGTTGCATGATATAAAGATAAATGGAACCAAAAACTATGCAAGGAAAATTTTCATAACTTTAAAAAAAAGAGTAAAAGTTTAAATTTGTTAGAGAATATAGTTCTTATATTTAAATGAATTCTAATCCCTTAACAAATATCTTGAAATATAAGACTTGACTGAAAAGCAGCTTGAGAGATCCTTTTATTGACTTAAGTATGTTAAGTCAGATCTCTATACCATAATTATGCCATAATAAGTAATTAAAGATAATGTATACACTCATATATAAATGAAAAAGAGGCAACACAAGAAATTCCCCAAGAATACATTAGTTAAGGGGGGTGGATTTTTTTTTTTTAAAGAATAAGAAAAGAAACTATGTAAAGCTAATACTAGGTCATTTAGGTAAAGGAAAAATTAAAGAAAAAAATGTATGTTTTCTTCCAAAATCATTGAAAACATATCACAAGATATTTACATAGGAAAAAATACTTAGAAAGAAATGAGTTAGAATAAGATGGAAATTGATAACTAAAATGCCTCAGATGTTCAATTTTTGAAAAAATATATCAACTATAAGGATATATATATAGCTGTATAAACAAAAGTGATAAGCTATTTTCATAAATTCACCTACGGGAGAAAGGGGTGTGCATTTGGAAAGATGTGTAACAGTAGCTGCTAAAAGTTACTGGTAATGGCTTTTTCTAACCTGGGTTGTGGGTACACTCATGTTGTTTTTAATATTACATTTTCAAAACACACCTTTAGAAATCTGATATATTTCCTCATAAAAATAAAATTAAAATAGGTTTAAATACAGGAAAAGAATTTTAAATAACCAATATATTAAAAAGAAACTATAGTTATAAATGTAAAGGAGCAACAGAATAGGTTGGCTCAGTTCATATGAAGCGTATTGATCTTGGTTCAACTTACCAATTCCAAGATACTTAAAATAGAAGCATTCTAAATTAATTTTTACTCATCTAATATAACAGAATATTGTCTTGGTAAATTGGTATCTAAAGTTTAAGCAACTCATTCCACTACAGAATTTGGAATAAGAGATCTGATCATTTTACAGCATGGACACAAGCACACAATAGTAAGACTTTCATGAGGTTAGACCACATTTATGAAAAATGTAGCAATTGCTTAAGGGTAGTAACTTGTCAGTAAGAAAATTTTATTCTACAGAGGAACAATCATAATGATAATTTAGCACTAATATTCAAGAAAGGAAAACATTGAGACTGAGTATAATTCTGTTGTTAGTCCTCCCATCAGCCACTCCTAAAATAAGGAAAAAATATTAAGTGGCAAGAAGCGGTATGTTCTTAAGACTATAAACATTAAGCAGCATTAGAGTTTAAAAAATAAACAAACAGTAGAAAAACTTCATTAATGATTTATAAGAGAGGATACACATCATGTTAATTAAATTTACAGATGATACTAAATTGGATAGTGTTGACAAAACCAGTGAGGGCAGATAAAAGGGACCTAAAGTGGTTAGAAATATGGGCAGGAAATGAAATGTGATTCAACCTGGAAAAATGCAGCTAATACATCTGGGGGGAAATAATCAGAAACACAGCCATTCAATTGGCAGGATATGCAGTACTTGGAAAGCAATAATACCAAGAGACTTTCAGATGATAGTGGGTAGCAAATAATATATGATCTTGTAATGCAATATGAGAGTAAAATCAGTCAATGAGATTTTAGTCTGTATATGCAAAAGCTTCACATCATATGGCTGGAAAATAAAAATACTTAAATGGTACTGTTGAGATCACAACGAGAAAAGCAGTTTAAGGCATAACTGCCTCAAATAAGTAAATTGAGTAGCATTCAAACTAAAAAAGAAATGAAATTCAGACTTTAACTTATAGGAAAAGTTTAACAAAACATATAACATTTGTCCATCTCTGACTGAGTCTAGTTATGATAACATGTCACAGATATTTAAAAGATGCAAATATCATGGAAGCCAAGTCATTTTTAAAGGTAAAATAAGGGATTTATAGTCAAGTAATGGGATGAAATTAAGTAACGGAAATTTAAGATTGAATTGGGAAATGTTTCCTGACAGTGAAATCTATTAGTTTCTGGAATAGATTCCCTAGAGAGGTGAGGGGAAGTTCCATTGCTCTAGTCATTGGACTAGATCAAGGCTTAGATGACACGTTATTTAAAAAAAATAATTTGAGCATTTTGCTTTGGGAGTGATACACATAATAACATTGTTGGGTCTCATTCAGATGTCAAAGATGGTCTCAGACTTCTCTGACATGTTATGTCCTATCATTAAGGAACTCCATGATATTTTTTTAAATTAATGATTTCTAAATGACCAAATTTATATTTTCCCACTCATGAACTACAATTTTCTGGATTATTTGTGTGTGTTTTTTTTCCAAATCATAGGAATGCTAGCAAAGCAAACACCCTTCCTTTTCCCTGTTGATGAGATATAGCTTTAAGTATTTCAAGCCTTTTGGATCAAATCAGATGAGGTGGCCAAACTCTGAAGTCTCGCCTACACCAGTGCATTGAAAACATATTTTCACTGCAGTTTTGCAACCACAACTATGCAATATATAAAAATTCATTCACTTCCTTTTCTAGGTTAATCCACAGAGAGATTTTTACCAGATGGTGTCCTGGAGGTACTATTTACTTTTAGCAAAGCAATATAACTGGGTTTGAAAAATATAGACCAAAGTATGCATTTTATCCCAACATTAAAACATTTTGTCAATTGTACTTTTAAATTATCTTAGGCTAAAGTTTGTCTGTAACTTTATTCTATGTCCCTGCTGAGCAAAATGAATGTGGAAAAAGAATTCTTTTAAATGACGATCAGATCAGTTTTAACATAAAGTATGACTATTCTAAGCAAAACCAAATAAAATTATGTACCAGACTTTAAGAGGTAAATTACACACACACACACACACACACACACACACACACACACACACACACACACACACACACACGTTTTAAGGTGCATTACAGCGGGTCCTCAGATTACAATTTGACAGTGATATAACCCAAAGTTTGGTGTAAGTCTAAACACACCCTAGCCTAAGTTACTTACCTATCCTAACACAGTTGTAAAATCATAATCTAGAACATAAAAACACAACAAAGCCACAGAAAAAGGAAAAGGACATACATATACTATTCTGTGTACACTGTACTGTAGTAACAGAAAAAATGACAAAAAATGAGTGTAAAAGAAAAATTCCTTACCTTTTTTCCTGTGGTTGGCTTGTACACTGAAAGGGGCATTGCAAGGTGGGAGAGAGTGACCTGTTGGGAGGAGGAAGCTAGAGAGGCAGGAGAACCTGCAGAAGGTGCTGGAGATACTGGGGCCGGTGAATGAGGATTGCCTAAGGAACACGCAGGAGACGCTGGAGATGATTTTACTTGTACTAAGTTTTTATGGGAGTGAGCATCGTAAACTCCAAACGTCGTATGTTGACACTGTTGCAACCTGAGGACCCCCTGTATACATACTATATTTCACAATATTAGTCATTGTTATTATATCTCTATAAAGAAGTAAGGAAAATAGAAGCTTTTGTCCTCAAAGTGTTTATCAGCTTAGCTGGAGAGAATTATGTAAGAAGCAAATATAGGGGGTGTAGATACATACCATTATTTAATAAAAGCATTTAGATCGAGTTGTGCAAATTATGCAGAATGTGACAAATAGATTTGATTCAATGGAATGGAGAATCTGTTGAGGTCTATTAAGAAATAAGCTGGTGGAATGAGACTACAGAATTGGAATAAAGTTCTCCAGAGAAACAGAACCAATAGGATGGGAGGAGTCGATCTGATCTAATCTGTATGTTATGATTATGGAGGCTAGCATCTGTAGAACTGGCGTTTCAATTCCAAGGTCATCAACAGGAAGAACTGATAGGACAGTTTGAAGGCCGTCAGGCTGAAGAATTCTGCCTTACTCGCAGAAGGGTCAGCCTTTTGTTCTATTCAGATCATTAAATGATTGGATGAGGCTCACCCACATTGTGGAGGGAAATCTGCTTTGCTCAGTCTACTGACTTAAATGTTAATCTCATCCTTACAGAAAATACCTCATAGAAACACCCAGAATAATGTTTAACAAAATATCTGTGCACCCTGTGGCCCAGTCAAGTTGACACATAAAATGACCTGTCACACAGTGACTGAGAAGAATTTGAATTATAGAGAACAATTGTAAGTTTATATATAGGGAAATAACATTAGAAATAGTACGTCAGGACTATTCTAATAGCAGTAAATAGAGAAAGTGGGAGAAGCAGACGTGATTCAAGAGAAGTTGGCAGCTGTGGAACAAGAAAGAAAGAAAAGCCAAAGACATTTTTAAAGAGGGAGAGATCATGCCTTAGTCACAAGCTACACGTTTAAAGAAAGACTACTAATTTAATTTTAAAGGTAAATAACAGCCTGGTGATTTAGAGTTGTTAAGTGGAAATGGGAACGTTGAGAAGATTATTTTGCTTTATGTGCTGTTCAAAAAGGATTTCTTTTTTCCACCCATGAAAAAACAATCTTGAAAACCACAATTTTATTCTACTTTACCCTTAAATATATTAAACTTTTTTGATCAGTTCTGATTTTGGTACAACTAAAACAGTATAATAGGTCATAAGAAATATAGTAGTATAAGATAAATAGTGTAATATAAACAAGCCATCCAAGTAAAAGTGAGTTATATAACTACAAGTGAGTTGACAACTGCCCTTTTTTTTGTTATTGACTAAGTCAATAAGTAAGACCAAGTAAGCAACTCTTCTAGTGTCACAGAAGCAGGACACCTGTTTTTTACTTTGGAATGTTCACATATTTGCTGTTGTTATTATAAATAAAATTCAGAAGTCCCTAATCCAAGTAGGTAAGGAAAAAAAAAAGAATTTGAAGTAAATCTTGACTTTAGAACAAGTCACACTTTAAAACAACATTCCTGAAGTTTAATCACAGAGGCAGAATTCAGATTTACATAAATAGAATTTATATGTTTGTATAATACTAATTCTGAATGAAAGTTACATGGTAGCCTGCTGGCTAGCAGACAGTTCAACCTGCAGGGCTTTTAATTCTTTGCGTTTATTCAGTTGTGTTGGTTTTTGCTGCAACTTCCAACTTCTTCCTCCCCCTACCCTGTAGAGGTTCCTTAGGTGCCTATATTGATTGGGAGGGGTCTGAATCTCCACTCTGCTTCAACCAGGGCAACTTCAGATTGTTTGTTTGTTTGTTTGTTTGCCTATTGGGTTTCTACAAAAGATTTCTTTTGTCCATTCCTGAAATAACAATTTTGAAAAACACAATTTTATTTCATTTTATTCTTAGATATATTATAACTATATTTGTTGAAGTTACACCTAAAAGAAAAGGCAACTAATAATATTTAATATTATATATTTATATTTAATAGGTATTTTATCATATATTTTTAACTGAGAAATAGAATCCTCTTATAAACATAAAACTATGATTTTACTTTTTAAGAGAGAATTATTGAGATAATTCACATACTATGCAATTCACTCATTTAAAGTGTATAATTTAATGCTTTTGATTATATTCACAGACTTATGCAATCATTACCACAATCAATCCTAGGACATTTTTGTCACCCCAGAAAACATCCCTGTACACATTAGCAGTCACTCCCATTTCCCCCTAACGCTCCCACCCTAGGCAGCCTTTAATTTACTTTTTGTCTCTATGGTATCATCTAATATATGGTCTTTTATGACTAGTTTCTTTCACTTAATATGATGTTTTTAAGGTCCATTCATGTTGTAGCATGAATTAGTATTTCATTTCCTTTTTATTTCTGAGCAGTATTCCACTGTGGGGATATTGCCACATTTTATTTTTTATGATTACATTTTTGTACATTTAACTTACACTCAACTCAAATTTTTATAAACATGTCATATACAAAGGTAGAAGACCACTTACAAATTATGTAAAATTTTAAGTTGATTGAGCTATAAGATGATGTGATAAACACCATAAGGGAGACTAAAAGAAGATAAAAATAACCCTCTTAAAAATACTGTTTTTGTGGTTTACTAAGATTCTACTCATATTTTCTAATATTCTCACTACAGCATTCTGTGGCTAAGCATCGTTACTTAAAAAAGTACTTTATGCAAGTTATCTAAACTTTCTGGGACTAAGTTTACTTATCTAAGAAATAAAATTGTATTAATAGAAAAGTATAAATGAAATAATATGTATAAAGTGTCTAAAGAGGACCTGAAACATAGTTATCTCACAATAAATACTCTAGATCAGAAAACTAATATATTACCTTCAATGACCATATTGTCTAATATGTGAGCAACTACATTTTAGATGCTCAATGGCCACATGTGGCTAGTGGCTCTTGTATTGAACAGCATAAATGTAAAACATTTCCATCATTGTAGAAATTCTATTTAACAGTACTGCTGTAGGCTCCTACAATGCAGTGTTATGGATAGGACACATACATGACGAACAAATTAAAAAAAATTTTAAGGGAGTGATATAGACAGTTTTACACATGCTCAGAGTGGCTTGGGATCTCCTCCTTCTGTAATGGTCAAAGCCCTAGGAGAAGATGCTACTGGAGCTAGACCTTGAAATATAGATATACATGAAGATAGGGGATCGTATAGTAGTATCAGATTCTGCATAGGCATATGAAAAGTACAAGGCATTTAAATGAAGTAAAGAATTTATGGAGGAGAGAGGAATGGAAATAACATTAGGGAATTAGAGAAGGATTGTGTTTTTCTTAGTTTAAAGTATTTTGTGCTTCTTTCTGTCAGCATTAAAAGGAATAAAAAAACAGTTAAGAGCAATTCTGTATCACAGCTGCCCAAATGGGTGATACAGGTTGGACCAGTCAACCTGTATTTATGACTGAAGCACTTAAATTAAAAATCTGAGGAATAGCATGCCTATAGGAGGCCTTGAAATTCTTAAGCATATTCTTGGAACTCTAGAAAACCACATGCACATGCAGGCCCCAGAAATACCTGAGCAGAACTTAAGATCTCATCTCTGTGTGGACCTGATGCTCTGTATAAGCAGGAAGTAGAGAAGACAGTAATATAGGAATAAAAGAACAAAAGAGTTACAAGACCTAGAGAAAATAAATAGGCAAATGGGAAATGTAAATCCTATGTTATCAGTAGTAAATACATTAAACATAAATAGATTAAACACTCTAATCAACAGAAAGATTTACAGAATGGCTAAAAAAAACCCTCCAGATTCCATCAGATAATAGCTAAGGGAGACCAAAACACAAATAGGTTAAAAGTAAAGAATAGAAAAATGTAGACCATAGAAAAATAGAAACCAAAATAGATCTGAAGTGGCTATACCAGTAATTGATAAAAGAGATAAGACAAAAATTTTTATAGAGTCAGTTAATAACAGGGGTCCCCAAACTTTTTACACAGGGGGCCAGTTTACTGTCCCTCAGACCGTTGGAGGGCCGGACTATAAAAAAAACTATGAACAAATCCCTATGCACACTGCACATATCTTATTTTAAAGTAAAAAACAAAAACGGGAACAAATACAATATTTAAAATAAAGAACAAGTAAATTTAAATCAACAAACTGACCAGTATTTCAATGGGAACTATGCTCCTCTCACTGACCACCAATGAAAGAGGTGCCCCTTCTGGAAGTGCGGCGGGGGCCTGGATAAATGGCCTCAGGGGGCCGCATGCGACCCGCGGGCCATAGTTTGGAGACCCCTGGATAATAAGGACTATTTATCATAAAGTGTAAATCCATTAAAAAGATACAAAAATTATAAACATTATGCAGTAATAACAGACCCCAAAATACATGAAACAAAACTGACAAAATTGAAGAGAGAAATAGACAATGCAAAAATAATAGCCTGACCTGTGGTGGCGCAGTGGATAAAGTCTCAACCTGGAATGCTGAGGTCGCCAGTTTGAAACTCTGGGCTTGCCTGGTCAAGGCACCTATGGGAGTTGATGCTTTCTGCTCCTCGCTTCTCTCTCTCTCTCTGTCTCTCTCTCTCTCCTTTCTAAAATGAATAAATAAAGTCTTAAAAAAATAATAGAGACTTCATACTCCACTCTCAGTAATTGACAGAACAACCAGGAAGAAGAGCAACAAAGAAATGGAACTCCTGTGACACTGCCAGCTAACAAGAACTAACAGACATCTGTAAAACACTCCATCCAACAACAGATGAGTATACATTCTTCTCAAGTGTCCGTGAAATAGTCTCGGAGTAGATTGTATATTAGGCTATAAAGCAAGTCTCAATAAATTTAAATGATTGAAATTATACAAAGTATGTTTTCCAACTTATTGGAATGATATTAGAAACAAGTAAAGGAAATTTAAGAAATCCAGAAATATATGTAAAATAAACAACATGGTTTAAGTAACCAGTGAATCAAAGAAATAACAAAGGAAATTACAAAATATTTTGAGATGAATGAAAATGGAAACAAAACAGAAAAATTTATGAGATACAGCTAAAGCAGTGTTTACATGGAAATTTAAAGGTATAATGCCTATATTAAATAAAGAAGAAAAGAACTGAAATCAATAACCTAATCTTAAGTGATAAAAAGAAAAACAAACTAAACACAATGAAGCAGAAAGAAAGAAATAATGAAGATTAGAGCAGGAATAAAAATACAGAATAGCAAAACAAGAGAAAATCAACAAAACCAAAATCTGATTCTTCAAAATGATCAGCAAAATTAACAAAAGTTTAGCTGGAATAACAAGAAAAAAGAGAAAACTCAATTACCAAAATGAAAGAAAGAGAGAGCAACACTAATAAACACACAGAAATGAAGTGAAAAGGTAATCTCAGGTAACACTATAAACAACTATTACCAACAATTTAGACAATTTAAATGATGTAGAAAAATTCCTAGAAGGACAGAAATTACAAAAGAAATGAAAAATCTCAATAGACCTGTAATAAGTAAAGAAATTACATTAGTAATTTCAGAACTTCCTACTAGCCTAGGCACAGGTAGTCTGACTGGTGAACTATACCAAATATTTCAAGAACAGTTAACAGCAGTCCTTCACAACTGTTTACTACAAAAAAATATCTGAAGAGAGAATACTTCTTGGATCATTCTACTAGGCCTATATTACCCTGATAGCAAAACTAGACAAAGATAAATATAAGAAAAAATAATATCGACCAGGATCCTTCACAAATATAGATGCAAAAATTTTCAACAAAATACTAGCAAACAAAATCTAGTACCACATTAAAAAAAAATCCTGTGATAAAGTGGAATTTTATCTCAGGAATGCAAGCGTGGGTAAACATTTGAAAGTCAGTGAATGTAATACATCAAATTGATAGAACAAAGGACAAAAACACATGATTATTTCAATAGATGTAAAATAAACTTTTGATAAAAGTCAACATCCTTTCATGATGAAACACTTAACCAACTGGAAAGAGAGAAGAAATCCCTTAACCTGATAAAAAGGATCTATGAAAAAAACCATAGTTAACATCATACTCAATGGTAAAAGGCTAAATATTTTTTGCCTAAGATCAGAAACAGATAAGATTGTCTACTCTCAACACTTGTATTTAACATTGTACTGGAAATTCTAGCAAGTTTAAGCAAAAAAAGTAATCAGGATCCAAATTGGGGTAAAGAGGAAAAGAGAAAGAAAACTCTCTTTGCAAATGGTATGATCTTGTATATAAAAACCCCAAATAATACACACATATACACACATACACAAACACACACAAAAAAAACTATTAGATCTATTCAAAGAGTTCATCCAGGTTGCAGTGATAAATGACCAATATACACAAATAAATTTCTATACACTAGTTCCTTCAATGAATGCCTGACTTCAAAACTTACTACAAAGCTAGAGTAATTAAGACTTTGTGGTACTGATATAATGGTACACATTAAACAAGTAGATTAGAATTAAAATATTAGAAACAAACTCTGGCACTTGTGGTCCATTGATTTTTGCAATGCAAGACAATTCAGTGGAAGAAAGAATAGTATTTTCAACAAATTTTGCTAGGAGGACTAGATATTCACATGGAAAAGAATTAAATATAATCCCTATCTCAAACCATACATCAAAACCAATTCAAAGTGAGTCTCTACATAAATATAAGAGCTAGAACTCTTAGTAGAAAACACAGAAGTAAATATTGATAACTTCAGTTAGATAGTGGTTTCTTAGTCGAAAAGCACAATGATAAAAGCAAACATATATAAAATGGACTTCCATCAAAATTAAAAGCTGTTGTGCTTTAAAGGATTCTGTCAAGAAAGTGAAAAGACAGCCGACAGAATAAGAGAACTTATTTGCAAATCACATACCTCACAAGGGATTTGTATCAGGAATACATGTTTCTAAACTCTCATATTACAACAATAAAAAGCACCAAACAACCTCATTTTAAAAATTGACAAAGGATGTGAAGTTTTTCAAAAGAAGATGTACAAATGGTCAATGAACCCTGAAAAGATACTCAATAATATTAGTCATTAGGGAAATCCAAATCAAAACTACAATGAGATACTACTTTATTCCTATATTAAAGGCTAGAATAAAAATGACAAGACAACAAAGTGTTGGCAAGGATGTGAAGTAACTGGAACACATATATTACTAGAGGAAATGTTAAGTGGTACAGCCACTTTGGAAAGCAATTTCACAAAATGTTATACAGAATTATCATATAACCCAACAATTCTACTTATAGGACTATACTCAAAAGAAATGAAAACATTTGCATATAAAAACGTATATACCACATTCATAAGAGCTTTTTTTGAAAATAATTTCTAAAAGTGAAAATGTACTAAAAGGTAGAATTGGAAAAAAAGCCTAAATGGACATTAGGAATCGATCAAAAATGTCTTTATAATGGACAAAGTCAGCCATTATATCTATGTAGATTCTGGGCAACTGGGTGTTATGATAGGAGCAGTTATATCACAGTGGGTCCTAAGGGAACTCAGCTTCTGCAATAGTTCCCAGTAAGACTGGAACTTTCTACATTATGAATTGGGTGAGGTTATATAATATGAATAATAGATCTTTCTCTATTCTTTAAATGATTCATTTACAGAGGCTGTTTGGTCCTTTTTTTGTACTAGAACAGCTTCTGAACCTCTTGAATTCTCTTAAGTAACAGATTATGAAAAACCTGCGAAATGATTTTGTTTCAATTTTTTAAGAGTAACATAGCTAGTAAATTTGTCTTAGTAATTCTGGATTCTTTTTAAAATTTTACCACTGAATTTAAAAAAATAAGATAGCCCTACAGGAATTGTCTGACTCCATCAGAAAGAGCAACATAAGGATAATGCATATATCAGAAGGAGAAGAGAGAGAAAATGGAATGGAGAACATATTCAAACAAATAATAGATGAGAACTTCCCAAGCCTGTGGAAAGAACTAAAGCCTTGAATTCAAGAAGTAAACAGAACACCGAGTTATCTTAACACTAACAAACGTACTCCAAGGCACATCATAATGAAATTGACTCAAACCAATGACAAAGAAAAAATTCTCAAGGCAGCCAGGGAAAAGAAGAATACAACATATAAAGGAAGGCCCATTAGATTATCATCAGGTTTCTCAGCAGAAACTTTACAAGCTAGAAGAGAGTGGACCCCAATATTTAAAGTTCTGAAAAAGAAGAATTTCAGCCAAAAATACTATACCCATCAAAGCTATCCTTCAAATATGAAGGAGAAATAAAGACATTCACACATACAGAAAACATGAGGGAATTTATTACCAGAAAACACCCACTTCGGGAAATACTAAAGGGGGTTTTTGGATCAGACACAAAGAACAAAACTGCAAGTAAAAGCTCCATCAAGATCACAATAAAAACAAGATTAATCTGTGACAAAGAAACAAAAAAGGGGAGAGGACAAAGATTAACAGTAGCAAAGAAGGATGGAGTGCAGAAACACTCATGAGATAATGTACTACAACGAACACGATATGTATGCTTTCCATTACTTAATGGTAACCGCCCCTGAAAAAAAACCCACAGGAGTACATGGCTTGAAAAAAGAAGTAACAGAGAAAAGCAGTATGAATTACAACCAAACAAAAACAAATGATAGAAAAATAAAAAAGAAGAAGCAACCAAGATACAAAACTATCAGAAAGCAATATATAAAATGGCAATAAAAAACCCTTAAATATCAATAATTACACTAAACGTAAATGGATTGAACTAACCAATAAAAAAACACAGAGTAGCAGAATGGATTAAAAAAGAAAATCGAACTGTATGCTGCCTACAAAAAACACATCTAAGCTACAAGGATAAAAACAAATTCAAAGTGAAAGGCTTGAAAACAATACTCCAAGCAAACAACATCCAAAAAAAAAGCAGGTGTAGCAATACTCATATCTAACAATGCTCACTACAAGACAGCAAAGGTAATCAGAGAAAAAAAAAGTCATTTCATAATGATAAAGGGGACATTGAATCAAGAAGACATAACCCTTCTTAATATACATGCACCAAACCAAGGAGCACCAAAATATGTAAGACAGCTACTGACTGACCTAAAAACAAAAACCGACAAAAATACAATCATGCTTGGAGACCTCAATACAATGCTGACAGTTCTATATCATTCATCCAAACAGAAAATCAATAAAGAAATATTGGCCTTAAACGAAACACTAGAGCAATTGGATATGATAGACATTTATAGGACATTTCATCCCAAAGTGACAGTATATATTTTTCTCTAGTGTACATGGAACATTCTCAAGAATTGACCATATGTTGGGCCACAAAAATAACATCAACAAATTCAGAAAGATTGAAATTATACCAAGCATATTTTCTGATCATAAAGCCTTGAAACTAGAATTCAACTGCAAAAAAGAGGTAAAAAAAACCACAAAAATGTGGAAACAACACAACATACTTTTAAAAAATGAGTGGGTCCAAGAAGAAATAAGCGCAGAGATCAAAAGATACATGCAGGCAAACAAAAATAACAATACAACATATCAGAATATCTGGGATGCAACAAAAGCAGTAATAAGAGGGAAGTTCATATCACTACAGGCCTATATGAACAAACAAGAGAGAGCCCAAGTAAACAACTTAACTTTACATCTTAAGGAACTAGAAAAAGAAGAACAAAGACAACCCAAAACCAGCAGAAGAAAGGAAATAATAAAAATCAGAGCAGAAATAAATGAAATATAGGACAGAAAAACTATAGAAAAAATTAATAAAACAAAGAGCTGGTTCTTTGTAAAGATCAACAAAATTGACAAACCCTTGGCAAGACTCATCAAGGAAATAGAGAAAGGAATCATATAAAAAAAATCCAAAACAAAAGAAGAGAAATTACCACAGCTATCATAGATATACAAAGAATTATTGTAGAATACTATGGAAAACTATATGTGCCTGACCAGGCAGTGGCGCATTGGATAGAGCATCAGACTGGGA
Organism: Saccopteryx leptura; assembly: GCF_036850995.1. NCBI lineage: Eukaryota > Metazoa > Chordata > Mammalia > Chiroptera > Emballonuridae > Saccopteryx > Saccopteryx leptura. The sequence goes on from NC_089511.1 coordinate 21,826,277, forward strand.
TGCAGAGGACCCAGGTTCGAGACCTTGAGGTCACCAGCTTGAACGCGGGCTCATCTGGTTTGAGCAAAAACTCATCAGCTTGGACCTAAGGTCACTGGTTTGAGTAAGGGGTTGCTCAGTCTGTTAAAGGCCCAGAGTCAAGGCACATAAGAGAAAACAATCAATGAAGAACTAAGGTCTTGCAACAAAAAACTGATGATTGATGCTTCTCATCTCTCTCTGTTCCTGTCTGTCTGTCCCTATCTATCCCTCTCTCTGAATCTCTCTCTGTGTCCCTGTCAAAAAAAAAGAAAAAGAAAAAGAAAAGGAAAAAAAAAACTATATGCCACCAAATTTAACAATATAGAAGAAATGGATAAATTCCTAGAACAATAAAATCTTCCTAGACTGACTCATGAAAAAGCAAAAAGCCTAAACAGATCAATAAGCAAGGGGGAAATAGAAACAACTATTAAAAACCTGCCCCAAAATAAAAGTCCAGGGCCAGACGGCTATACTAGTAAATTCTAACAAACATTCAAAGAAGATTTGGTTCCTATTCTACTCAAAGTCTTCCAAAAAATTGAAGAAGCAACACTGCCAAACACATTTTATGAGGCTAACATAACCCTTATACCAAAACCTGACAGGACAACACAATAAAAGAAAACTACAGACAAATATCTCTAATGAATACAGATGCTAAAATACTAATCAAAATACTAGCAAATCGAATACAACAACACATTAAAAAATAATTCATCATGATCAAGTGGGATTCATCCCAGAATCACAAGGATGGTTCAACATATGTAAAATGGTTAACGTAATACACCATATAAACAAAACAAAGAACAAAAACCATATGATCTTATCAATAGATGCAGAAAAGGCATTCAATAAAATACAACATCATTTTATGTTTAAAACACTTAACAAAATGGGTATAGAAGGAAAATAACATAATAGAGGCCATCTATGATAAACCATCAGCTAACATCACATTAAATGTCATAAAACTGAGGACTTTTCCCCTAAAATCAGGAACAAGACAAGGTTGTCTTCTCTCTCCACTCTTATTCAATGTAGTGCTGGAAGTTCTAGCCAGAGCAATGAGACAATAAAAAGAAATAAAAGTCATTCATATTGGGAAAGAAGAAGTAAAGGTTTCACTCTTTGCAGATAATATGATCCTGTACATTGAAAACCCCAAAGACCTCAAAAAAATACTACTAGAAACAATAAACCAATACAGTAAGGTTGCAGGATACAAAATTAATATACAAAAGTCCATTGCCTTCCTATATGCCAACAATGAAACATCAGAAAACGAGCTCAAAAAAATAATCCCCTTTATGGTTGCAACAAAAAAAATAAAATACCTAAGAATAAACATAACAAAGAATGTAAAGGACCTATATAATGAAAAATACAAAGCATTGTTAAGGAAAATTGAAAAAGATGTAATGAAATGGAAGAATATTCCTTGTTCTTGGATAGGGAGAATAAATATAGTCAAAATGACTATATTACCCAAAGCGATATACAAATTTAATGCAATTCCCATCAAAATTCCAATGTCATTTTTTAAACAAATGGAACAAAAAATCATCAGGTTTATATGGAACTATAAAAAAACCCGAATAGCCAGAGCAATCCTAAGGAAAAAGAATGAAGCTGGGGACAATACCTGACTTCAAATTATATTATAGAGCCACGATAATCAAAACAGCATGGTATTGGCAGAAAAATAGACACTGAGACCAATGGAACAGAATAGAAAGCCCAGAAATAAAACCACATTTATATGGTCAAATAATTTTTGATAAAGGGACCAACAACACACAATGAACAAAAGAAAGCCTCTTCAACAAATGGTACTGGGAAAACTGGAAAACCACATGCAAAAGAATGAAACTCGACTGCAGTTTGTCCCCTTGTACTAAAATTCAAAATGGATCAAAGACCTAAATTTAAGACCTGAAACAATAAATTACATAGAAGAAAACATAGGTACTAAACTCATGGACCTTGGTTACAAAGAGCACTTTATGAATTTGACTCCAAAGGCAAGGGAAGTGAAGGCAAAGATAAAAGAATGGGACTACACCAGGCTAAGAAGCTTTTGCACAGCAAAAGAAACTGACAACAAAACAACCAGACAGCCAACTAAATGGGAGATGATATTTTCAAACAACAGCACAGATAAGGGCCTAATATCCAAAATATACAAAGAACTCATAAAACTCAACAACAAACAAGCAAACAATCCAATAAAAAAATGGGAAGAGGACATGAACAGATACTTCTCCCAGGAAGAAATACAAATGGCCAACAGATATATGAAAAGGTGCTCATCTTCATTAGCTATTAGAGAAATGAAAATCAAAACTACAGTGAGATACCACCTCACACTTGTTAGATTAGCTATTATCAACAAGACAGGTAATAACAAATGTTGGAGAGGCTGTGGAGAAAAAGGAACCCTCACTCACTATTGGTGGGAATGTAAAATAGTACAACCACTATGGAAGAAAGTATGGTGGTTCCTCAAAAAATTAAGAATAGAACTAGCATATGACCCAGCAATCCCTCTACTGGGACTATACCCCCATAACTCAAAAACACTGGTACGTAAAGACACATGCAGCCCCATGTTCATTGCAGCATTGTTCACAGTGGCCAAGAAATGGAAACAACCAAAAAGCCCTTTAATAGATGACTGGATAAAGAGGTGGTACATATATATACTAATACATACACACACACACACACACACACACACACACACACACACACACTGTGGAATACTACTCAGCCATAAGAAATGATGACATAGGATCATTTACAACCTGAATGGACCTTGATAACATTATACTGAGTGAAATAAGTAAATCAGAAAAAACGAAGGACTATATGATTCCATACATAGGTGGGACATAAAAATGAGACTAAGGACATGGACAAGCGTGTTGTGGTTACCGGGGGTGGGAAGGGCAAAGAAGGGGATGTGGGGAGGGGAGGGGCACAAAGAAAACCAGATAGAAGGTGACGGAAGACTATATGACTTTGGGAGATGGGTAGGCAACATAATCAAAATGTCAAAATAACCTGGAGATGTTTTCTCTGAACCTGTGTACCCTGATTAATTAATGTCACCCCATTAAAATTAATTAAAAAATTATACCACTGAAAATCAGAATATATTTTTTCTTTTATCTTCAACAACTATAAAATATGCAGTGATGCCAGTTTCATAGATATATGGCTATCAGTTGTCAAGGGCTTTGAAATGCTAAGATGAAATATTTGAAAATTATCTTTCTGAACACACTCAAAGAAATACTTAAACAAATGAAAATAACTTAAAAGTTCATCAACTGATGAACAGAATAATAAACTGGAATATATTCATACAATGAAACATTATTTGGCCATGCTGTAACTTGGATGACTCTGGAAAGCAACATGCTAAGTGAAAGAAGCCAGCCATAAACGGCGGTATACACATGATTTCCTTCATGTGTAGCAATGTTTTTATTAAAGTATTCAGCTCTTTTGCATAAGAGGTGACTTTGTGTTAAATATTATACTTCATTTTATCTTTGGGAAGTGGAATAACGGCAAAGAGAATTATTTCTTTTGAATAGCTATGAAAGGTCAACAGTAAAGAATTTCTATTTATTTAGCTGTCATGTGCACTGCTGATATAAAGGAAAACTGAAAGAATTTCTTTTAATGCAGTACAATGTGAAAGTTCATGAGGTTAGAAATAATTTTCCTCATGACTTAAACTCATAGGTAATTTTTAAAAAAGATTTAATTGCAGTTGTCATTTCTACAATTTCTACTGAGAAAATAGTAGGGAGACTACTCCACTGAATGTTCTCTCTCATTCCTGAATGATTATTATATTCTTAAAACAATGACCTTCTCAGGTGACACTTAGTGAGAAGGCAGGAGAACATCTGATTTGAATTCATGCATAATAATTTCAGCTTTTAAAAAAAATTTAACATTTTGACTAAATGAATTCTTTGACTCTTAGTAGTACTCTATTGCTGGCTCAAGTAACTAATGTTTGTCCTTGAGTAGTGATTGGAAAATAGAAAACTGCTTTTAAGAACTTTACTGTGACCCACATTTATTTAACTGTTATACAAGTTAAGATAAATTCTTATCTTTTTGCCATGATTGCTGCAGAATTTTTAAATAATAACAATGATACATTATAAATACAATTTACATCTTCCCAAATCCCGTTACCTTCCTTCTCAGATGTAATTTGTACCTGAAATTAGTGGGTTTTATTTCTAAGAATGTTTTACATTGTTATATATTTTTGTATCCAAAAGTGGCATGGGATGTGGTGTAGCATGGTTTTGAACTATAAATGGTATCACACTATGTTTGTCATTCTGTATTTTGCTTTTACACTGACTTCCTATTTTTGAGATTTATTTTCACTGATCTATATTATATGGTATTCCATTTTAAGAATATTCCCCAGTTTATCCATTCATCTCTTCAAAAACATTTGGACACCTTCTATTTTTTCAACTATTAAAGGCAGTGCTACAATGAATATTTTGTGACCTGTCTCCTTGTGCCTGGTTATTTACTTAAGAGTGGAATTTCTGGGTATATGTGTATTTATTAGGTGCTGACAAATTGTTCTTCAATGTGTTTGTACCAATTTACATGTCAGGCCCATTCTCAGCTATTTTATAAACACTTTAATATAATTTACATGTCATAAAGTTCACCTGTATAAAGTGTATAATTCAGTAGGTTCTAGTATATTTATAGAATTCTACAACCATCACCAAAATATAATTTTAGATATTTTTATTTCATTACTCCCAAAAGAAACCTTATATCTATTAGTGGTCACTCTTCATTACTCATCCTTCCATTTGCTCATGCCCAGCCCTATGTGACCAGTAATCTACTTTCTGTCTCTATAGATTTGTCTTTTCTGAATGTTGTATCTATAGCACCATATAATATGTGGTCTTCTGTAACTTTCTTTTTTAACTTACCATAATATTTTTGAGATTTACTTATATTGCAGCATGTATGAGTATTTCATTCCTTTTTTCACCTTCGGTTGAATAATGTTACCACATTTCCTTTATCCATGCATCATTTGATGGATATTTGAGTTGTTTCGACTTTGTGGCCCTTGTGAATAATGCTGCTGTGAACATTTATATACAAGACTTTCTTTTGGGTATATTTTTGGAATTGTTGGCCATGGACCATATGAAAACTCTGTTTAACATTTTAAGGAACTGCCTCAAAAGGCTGCACTATTTCACAATCCCACCACCAATGTACCAGGTTCCAATTTTCCATCCCTTGCTAATACTTGTTAATGTCTCTCTTTTTATTATAATTATGCTAGTGGATATGAAATGATATCTCATTGTGTCTTTGGTTTGCATTTCCTAGATGACTACTAACTAATGAGCATCTTTTTACACATTTATCTTTGGCTTTTCCTTATCTTTGGAGAAATTTCTATTTAAATCCTTTGCTCATTTTAAAAATAGGGTTTTTTTTATTGTAGACTTTTATGTGTCCTATATACACTTTAAATACATATTTCTTATCAGATACATGATTTACAAATGCTTTTTTTATGTAGGTTGTGTTTATACCTTCTTGATGGTATCTTTTGAATTGCAAAAGTTTTTAAATTTTGATTTAGTCTAATTTATCAAACTTTTATTGATTGTGCTATTGGTATCATAGCTAAAAAAATCATTGCTTAAGCTAGGGGTCCCCAAACTACGGCCCATGGGCCGCATGCGGCCCCCTGAGGCCATTTATCCGGCCCCTGCCGCACTTCCAGAAGGAGCATTTCTTTCATTGGTGGTCAGTGAGAGGAGCATAGTTCCCATTGAAATACTGGTCAGTTTGTTGATTTAAATTTACTTGTTCTTTATTTTAAATATTGTATTTGTTCCCGTTTTGTTTTGTTTTTTACTTTAAAATAAGATATGTGCAGTGTGCATAGGGATTTGTTCATAGTTTTTTTTATAGTCCGGCCCTCCAACGGTCTGAGGGACAGTGAACTGGCCCCCTGTGTAAAAAGTTTGGGGACCCCTGGCTTAAGCCAAGGTAAAAAATATTTACTCGTATGATTTCTTCTATGAGTTTTATAATTTTAGCTCTTACATTTAGGTCTTGCTTTACTTTGTCTTAATTTTAACTTTTAAATTTTATTTAGAAAATTCACTTTAACAGAGTGACATTGATCAATAAAGGTACCTAGGTTTCAGGTGAACATTTCTATAGCATTTGAACTGTTGATTATGTTGTCTACCCATCACTCAAAGTCAAATAATTTTTCATCACCTTATATTTGTCCCTCTTTACACCCTTCCCTCTACTCCCTCCACATCCTCCTTTCTCACATTCCCTTCCCCCACATCCCCTTCACCCTGGTAACCACTTCACTTTTATCTATGTCCATGAATCTCAGTTTTATATCCCACCTGTGTGTGAAAATATACAGTTCTTAGCTTTTTCTGATTTACTTATTTCACTCAGTATAATGTTCTCAAGGTCTATCCATGTTGCTGTAAATGTCACTATGTCATCATTTCTTATGGCTGAGTAGTATTCCATTGTATATATGTACCACATCTTCTTTATGCAGTTCTCTTTTGAAGGACACTTTGGTTGTTTCCATGTCTTGGCACTGTGAATAATGCTGCAGTGAACATGGGGGAGCGTGTGTCTTTATATACCAGTGTTTTTGAGTTTTGGGGGTAAATACACAGTAGAGGGATTTCTGGGTCATATGGTAGTTCTATTCTTAATTTTGCCTTAATTTCATACATAGTATGAGGTGGGGACCTACTTCATGTTTTTGCATGTGGATTTTCTTGTCACTGCACAATGTATTGCAGTGGTAGTCAACCTGGTTCCTACTCCCCACTAGTGGGTGTTCCAGCTTTCATGGTGGGCGGTAGCGGAGCAACCTAAGTATAAATAGAAGGATAGATTTAACTATAGTTAAGTTGTTTCATAAAGATTTATTCTGCCAAACTTAGCGAAAATCCGACATAAAGTACTTGGTAATTATTATTATATGCTTTAACTTGCTGTAACTCTGCTTTATAAATTTTATAAAGTAAAGTTACTTCTCTACTTTATAAATCACCATTACTGTGGAAACGGTGGGCAGTTAGAAAATTTTACTACTCACAGAGATACAAAAGTGGGCGGTAGGTATAAAAAGGTTGACTACCCCTGATGTATTGTAAAGAATATTCTTTTCCCAATGAATTATTTTGGCACCTTGTTTCAAATCAATTAACCATAAACATGAGGGTTCATTCCTGGAATCTTAATTCTTTTTCATTAATCTATATGTCTATTATGTCAGTACCACAAAGTCCTCATTATTTTAGTTTTGAAATTGAAAAGTGTGAGTTGTACAGCTTTATACTTCTTTCTCAGGATTGTTCTGCTTATTCAGGGTCTCTTGCATTTCCACATGAATTTTAGAATCACCCTTGTCAGTTTCTGCAGGAACGCATCTGGGATTTTGCTAGGAATTATGACAAATATGTAGATCAATTTGGGTAGTATTGCCATCTTAACAACATTAAGTTTTCCTACGCATGATCATTGAATTTTTTTATAGCTCCTTTAAGTTATTTTTCAACAATGTTTTATAGGTTTTAGTACTTCTATTGCTACACTTATTCCTAAGTACTTATTCATATTGATGCCATTGTAAATAGAATTGTTTACTTATTTTATTTTAAAATTGTTATTTTTAATTGGCAGTGTATGATGATACAATTAATTTTATATATTGGTCTTATACCCTGAAACCTTGCTAAACTCAAAAATCTAATAGCTTTTTTTTATTCCTTAGGTTTCTGTATATAAGATCCAATCTACAGTTATTTTAATCTCAGTGACTATATTTTCACCTCTTATTTTTTTCCACTTTTACATGTTCTTATTTTATTTCTTTTTTATTTTATAATTTATTTTCTTTTGCTGGAAATAATTTTTCATTTATTCCTTCAAACATTTTAAACAAATTTCTTTTAAAACCTTTTTCAAACTGTTTCAATGTAACTAATTTTATGAGGAGTAAATCATCTTCTGACTGTTAATCTGTTGATTCTGTAGGATAATTTTGTTATGATTAGAGTTTTGTGAATTTGGAGTTGCATGCCTATTTTGAGTGAGAGGTTTTGTGAGTATTTTCTTCTTTTTTTGGAGTCTGCTCATTCTCCCCTATGATGATTCTTTAATTACCTGCATCTGGCTTCCCATGGCTTCTGTCAAGACATATATCTTGTAATGACAGATGGCCAATAGACATACAAAAAGATGCTCAATGTCACGAATCAGAGAAACGCTAGTTAAAAGCACGAAGAAATATCATCTCACACCTCTCAGAATGGCTATCAGTAAATCAACAAACAACAAGTGTTGGCAAGGATGTGGAGAAAAAGGGAATCCCACATGGATTGTTGGCAGGATTTCAGATTGGTGCAGCCACTGTGGAAAACGGTATGGAGGTTCCTCAAAAAAATTTAAATGGAACTTCCTTATGACCTAGCAATTTCACTTCTGTGTCTATATCCCAAGAAATGGAAAACACTAATGCAAAAGAATATATGCAGCATTATTTACAATAGCCAAGATATGGACACTACCCAAGTTCCCACCAATAGATGAGTGGATAAAAAAGTGGTGGTACATGATACAGTGGTACTTTAAGATATGAACAGACCAACATACGAATTTTTTTAAGATACGAGCTGCGACTCAGTTTGTATTTTTGTTCAAGATCAGAGCAAAATTCTGAGATATGAGTCGTGATTTGGGAAGCTGCCACTAGTTGGTGCGTTGGTGCATGGGTCCAGTTTCAGCAGCACAACACCAGCATCTCGGTCTTTCTCATGTGATACCTGCAGAATCAAGTCGAATCTCATGCACTGTACTCATTCTTGCATCATTTTTGCATTTTTTACTAACTTTTTTGTGTGCTATCATGGGGCCGAAGAAAGTGAGTGTAGGCCTGACCTGTGGTGGCGCAGTGGATGGAGCCTCGATCTGGAATGCTGAGGTCGCCAGTTCAAAACCCTGGGCTTGCCTGGTCAAGGCACATATGGGAGTTGATGCTTCCTGCTCCTTCCTCCCCCTTCTCTCTCTCTCTCGCTCTCCTCTCTAAAAATTAATAAAATAAAATAAAAAAATTAAAAAAAAAAAAAGAAAGTGAGTGTAAAAGACAGTGGTGAGAAGAAGAAGAGAATGATGTCGATAGAAGTAAAGCAAGAAATAATAGAAAAACATGAGCGTGGTGTACAAGTGATTGAACTGGCAAGGCTGTATGACTGCAATACATCTACAATTTGTACCATCCTTAAACAAAAGGATGCCATCAAAAGCGCAAATCCAGCTAAAGGAACTACAATTCTGTCCCAATTAAGGACAAATATCCATGAAGAAATGGAGAAGCTTCTGCTGGTGTGTTGAAAGAGAAAGAGCTGGCAGGAGATACAGTGACGGAGACTGTAATATGAGAAAAGGCACATATTTATATTATTTACAAAGACTTGTAAAAGAAAGAACCATCAACCTCAAAAGAGACAGCAGAAGATACATTTAAGGCAAGTCACGGCTGGTTTGAAAATGTCAGGAAGGGATCTGGCATCTACTCAGTGGTGAGGCATGGTGAAGCTGCAAGTGCTGACGTTAAGGCAGCTGAGGAGTACATTGCACGTTTTGCTGCACTTATTACAAAGGAAGGTTACATCTCCCAACAAGTGTTCAACTGTGACGAAACAGAATTGTTTTGGAAAAAAATGTTTTGGAAGACTTTCATTACCGCAGAGTAGAAGAAGCTGCCAGGCCATAAACCCATGAAGGACTGTCTGATCCTTGCTATGTGTGCAAATGCTAGCGGTGACTGTAAAGCCACTGCTAGTGTATCATTCCAAAAATCCTCGAGCCTTTAAGACTCACAAAATTCTTTTTTCTTTTTTTCTTTTCTGAAGCTGGAAACGGGGAAGCAGTCAGACAGACTCCCGCATGCGCCCGACCAGGATCCACCCGGCACGCCCAACAGGGGGCAATGCTCTGCCCATCCGGGGCGTCACTCTGTTGTGACCAGAGCCACTCTAGTGCCTGGAGCAGAGGCCAAGGAGCCATCCCCAGCACTCGGGCCATCTTTTGCTCCAATGGATCCTCGGCTGTGGGAGGGGAAGAGAGAGACAGAGAGGAAGAAGAAGGGGAGGGGTGGAGAAGCAGATGGGCACCTCTCCTGTGTGCCCTGGCTGGGAATCGAACCTGGGACCTCCACACACCAGGCCGACGCTCCACCACTGAGCCAACCGGCCAGGACCACAAAATTCTTAAAGAAAAACTGCAGGTTATGTGGTGCGCCAATGCTAGGGCATGGGTTACACAGCAATTTTTTATTGAATGGGCAAATCTCATCTTTGGTCCTGCAGTGAAGAAATATCTTCAAGAAAATAAACTCCCAATGAAAGCATTACTAATCCTTGATAATGCTCCAGCCCACCTACCTGGTCTTTAAGATGACATTCTTGATGAGTTCAAATTCGTGAAAGTCCTCTACCTCCCACCCAACACGACTTCAATCTTGCAACCTATGGATCAGCAGGTCATTTCCAATTTTAAAAAGCTTTACACAAAGCACTTGTTCTGCCACTGCTTTGAGGTGACTGAGAATACAATTCTAACCCTTCGAGAGTTTTGGAAAGATCACTACAACATCATGATATGTTTACGCATTATTGACTTGGCATGGCAAGAGGTTACAAGAAGAACCTTGAACTTGGCATGGAAAAAGTTATGGCCTGATGTTGCAGACAGGAACTTTGAAGGATTCGAACCAGAGACTGAGACTGAGGTAGAAGTGTTGGAGGAGATTGTGTCCCTTGGAAAGACGATGCGTCTGGAGGTAGATGAGGGTGACGTAAACGAGCTCATCGAGGAACATGAGGAGGAACTCTCAACTGAGGAGTTGAAGGAGCTACAGATAATGCAACATACGGAGGGAGCTTCTGCAAGAGATAAGTAGTGAGGAGGAAGAGTTGGAGGACGTGATTTCTCCAAGTGAAATTAAAGACATGCTGGCAATGTGGGAGAAGCTTTCAAGTTTCATTGAAAAGAAACACCCAGAAAAGATTCAACTGGTCATGCTTCAGCACTTTTTAATGACACTTGTTTGTCACCTTTCCGTAACATTTTAAAAGGCAGGCAAAAGCAAACCTCTTTGGATAGATTTTTATTCAAAAGTCATGCAAGTGAAAGTGCCAAAAGTGCAGCCAAAAAGGCAAAAACAGGTGATGATTAAATGAAAAAATACGTAATGTTAGCTTAGATTAAGTTAAGAAAGTGCATTTTTTTACAATTAAGTTTTTGTGGTTTCATTTTAAGTAAAAAAAAGTGCATTTTTAGTTTTGTTTAAAGTAAAGAAAATGCAGTTTTAGTTTACATTTAGTGGTAAGAAAGTGCAGTTTTAGTTTACGTGTCTACAGTGCCCGCATCCCTTCCTCCCTCCCTCCTCCTCCACCATTCACCTCTGTTAGCCACACTCGTCTGTCTCCAAGGTAAGAATACAGTACTAAATAACACTTTTTTCTTTTATTTCATATATTTTGTTATGCATTGGTAAAGTATACATGTGTGTTTCTTAATTAAAAACATGTCTATTTTCATAATTTAGGATGGTTTGGGGATGTTTCACAGGGCTGGAACAGATTAAATCTATTTCAGTTATTTTATTATTATTTTTATTTTTATTTTTTGCACTTTTCTGAAGCTGGAAACGGGGAGAGACAGTCAGACAGACTCCCGCATGCGCCCGACCGGGATCCACCCGGCACGCCCACCAGGGGCAATGCTCTGCCCCTTCGGGGCGTTGCTCTGCCGCAACCAGAGCCACTCTAGCGCCTGGGGCAGAGGCCAAGGAGCCATCCCCAGTGCCGGGCCATCTTTGCTCCAATGGAGCCTCACTGCGGGAGGGGAAGAGAGAGACAGAGAGGAAGGAGGGGATGGGGGTGGAGAAGCAAATGGGCGCTTCTCCTATGTGCCCTGGCCAGGAATCGAACCCAGGTCCCCCGCACGCCAGGCCAACGCTCTACCGCTGAGCCAACCGGCCAGGGCCTATTTTAGTTATTTTAAATGGGAGAAATTTGTTTGATATATGAGTTGACTGACTTACGAGCTCGGTTCCAGAATGAATTAAACTCGTATCTCAAGGTACCATCTTAAAATGAAATATTACTTTGTCATAAAAAATAATGAAATCTTACTATTTACAACAGCATGGATGGACCTAGAAGGTACTATGGTGAGTGAAATAAGTTTGACAGAGAATGAAAAATATCATATGATTTTACTTATTGTGAATCTAAAGAACAAAATTAACAAACAAAATAGAAGCAGACTCATAGAAATAGAGAACACGCTGATGATTGCCAGAGGGGAAGGGGGCTGGGAACGTGGGTAAAAAGCTTGAAGGAATTTAAAAGAACAAATTGGTATTACAAAATGCTCATGGGGATATAAAGTACAGCATATGGAATATAGTCAATAATATTGTGATAACTATGTATGGTGCCAGGTGGATACTTGAAATATCGGGCGATCACATTGTAAAGTATGGGATTGTCTAAACACTATGTTGTACACCTGAAATTAAAACAAAAATAATATTGAATATAAGGTGTAATTGGAAAACAAAATTTTAAAAGATTTTTTTAAAAGAAAACTTTATCTGAAAAGGAAACAGTGGATGTTTTAAGCATTTGGTCAGAGCTATTAGCTATTTATTACTTACTATAGTATAGGATTTCAGACTATGTTTCCCTAACTAGTGGAATCGTTCCTAATAAATGATCATTTCTGTTATTGTTGAAACTTCTGAAGGTGATAATGAGAGACCTGATTCCATTTGTTCATTTTCTTAACTTTTATGTTATAAGATTATTTACATACAGAAATACTATTATGTGGCTTTGGGGACTTTTATTTTTGGTATAGAATTAATTCTTATAAATTTATATTCTATAGGAACTACCAAGAAATCGGAGATGAACCTAATTACAGAGGGACAAAAGAAAGGTTAGAGAGTTGGTGTTAATGAATTCAGTGTTGTCTTTGGAAGTTTTTGGCCAAATTTCTGTAGTAGAAATCTGTAGATGAAGAAGTAAACCTAAATCTCACATCCTGCTGCATTTATTAACTGAAATATGCAGGTAAAAGAAGGAGGAGGAGGGGAAGGAGGAGAGGGAGGAGTAAGAGGAGGAGGAGGAGAAGAAGAGGAAGAGGAGGGGTGGAGGAAGAGGAGTAGGAGGAGGGGAAGGAGGAGGAGGGGAAGGAGGAGGAGGGGAAGGAGGAGGAGGGGAAGGAGAAGGAGGAGGAAGAGGAAGAGGAGGAGGAGGAGGAAAAGAAGAAGAGGAGGAGGAGGAGTGGAGGAAGAGGAGGAGGAGAAGGAGAAGGAGGAGTAAGAGGAGGAGGAGGAGGAGGAAAAGAAGAAGAGGAGGTGGAGGGAGAGGAAGAGGAGGAGGAGGGGGAGGAAGAGGAAGAGGAGGAGGGGTAGAAGGAGGAGGGGGAGGAGGAGTAGAAAGAGGAAGGAGGAAGAAGGAAGAAGAGGAAGAAACAGCTACAATAATTCTCACCCAATACTTGATAATTGAACTTAAAGACAAAGAATAATAATGATTGGGCAAAATTAGTATTCTAAAGGATTTTAATATGTAAGAAATCAAGAATTAAGGTAGCATTAAGTGTAAGAATCAAGTGACTTGAGGACATGTATATGCCAGTGCTTTACTGAGCTGATTATAGAGTGGAGCAGTAGAAACACATGACTTTAGTTAGATTTTTAGTGATGAAATAAGTAAGGAGGAATAGAATAAGTCTTAATGGATTGAAACTATCTGCTGAAATGAATCTCTATACTTTCCTTCTAATTGCAGGGGATGGTTTATTGGAAATCTCAAGTTGGAACTACTCAGACTCTGTATCCCTTCCCTTGAGGGCCAACTCAGCCCTACATCCTGTCAAAGCAGATAAAACAGAGCAGCCTGCAATTTGCTATAAAGGGGTCCTTGGGATGAAGCATTTTAATGTTCATAAAGAGTAGACAAGACCTTTATTTTTAAAGACTCCCATGGAACGTTTCAAACAGCATGGATTTGTCTTGGTGCCCTTTGCCAAAATTAATAGATTTGGGCTGCAGAGTTGAAAGAAAGCTAAGCATTCATGTTTACTTATCATCCAATAATTTTTGCTGTATTTATTTTATTTTAGCCAGTATACCCTAAAACTGACAACACATTAAGTAAATACTACTTAAATAAGAAAAAGTACTAATTTTTGAGCCTATGTCAGTTAAACATCAGAGGAATACAGAGTTTCAACAATATTTTATAAATTAAAAGTCAAATTGTAGTTATACAGTTATACGGAAAACAGATCAATTGATCTAACTTAACCATTGTTTTCTGTTTTGCTTTGTTTTGTTTTTTAATTTTTCCTTTTTCCTTATCAGTCTGCAGTTGAACTGCTTTTCTGGTTCCAAATAGCTATTCCAACCAAGAGTCCTCTGATGCAGAAATAGCACAGAGGGACTGTAGTGTAATAAAATACCAATGTGTGCTTTTGAATCCTTCTCATGCTCTGAGAACAGGAATATCTTAAGCCTTGATAGAATGGTGCAATTTTGTATTTTCCATTTGACTACTTTAAAGGGTTCATTATCTTTTAATTAAACTACAGGGGGAAGAGCAGAGATTAAAAGATGTAGTACTATAAAGGGGATGGCTTTTAGCTACTAGTACATGAGTGAAGACACCACAATAAAGCAAGATGGAGTGTAGCAACAAGTTATGTGCCTTGAAGCCTCCTCGTGTTCGACGGTGGCAGTAATTTAGAGTTAATTTGTGCAGCTTCTCAATAAAAGACTTCGTATTTTAAATTCTTTGATTCTTCCTAACATCTTTTCCCAGCTGTTTTTTTATCTTCCCTTTCATGAGGTCCAGTGCAGCTTATACAACTGGATATAATAATGAGATAAACCAGTTTAGGTGAGAAGTTTGGACCAGGCTCAGTACATGGATATTTCCTGTTCATCACCTGCTTTTTTACTTTCCACTGAATAACTACCTCAAGTAGCACCTTCCTTGAACCTCCCACTTTCTGCTCTTACTAACGAGTGGAGGTTCACATCTCCTATAGTAATTTGTAGTTTTAGCATGGGATAAATGTTTGGCTTTCTACATTTGGAAATATTACTGCCAGTTAATTGTCTTATTTTCCTTTGTCTGCATGAAGACTTTTTTTTTCTCTTTGTGTCTATTTTTCTCCCTTTGCTTTCTACTCCCCAACATGTCCCCAAGTCCTTCAAGCCAATGAGGCTGTGGTGACACCTTCTGGGCAGTGCTGGGAGTGAATTCCAGCCATAGTTCCATGATGGTGTTAACATACCAAAGATTTGGTGTATATACTACTAAATTTAGTTTGCCTTGTCAAAAGAACTCGTACAGCATTCTTCTTCTGCTTGGAGTTTCTAAAATTTGGTAAATATTGATGTCATTTCTTACTAATGAGCAAGAACTTTCAGTTAGTTTAGTAAAAAGCTAGTGGGCTTGCCTGCTTAATCAGTGTAAGGATATGATAGTTGGTTGGGCCTGAAAATGAATGTTAAGAGAAGAAAAGTTAATGATTACATGTTATTAGAATGTTAGCACTGTACACTGCTGGGTTGTTGTTGTTTTTTTCATGCTTTGATACAACAGTATTAGGTTGCATGCTGGGTCTTCATAGCAGTGGGAAAATGTCCTAGAAACAACCTTAGTAGAAATGATGTGTAGTATGAAGGTTTCTCCAGAGCTATTCTTGTTTATCCATGCCTCTCATAAGTTTTAAGAAACATGTAAAGAGTCTATGTGTAGCCTCTGTTCAAACCTTGCATTTTTCTGATCAGAGTTCATTTCTTCTACTTCTACTTCAAAGCTAATTTAATTCCTGTTTTAAAAGAATTTAAATTATAGCTTTTTCATATACAGACAGCATGAATACAATAAGAATTTACTGTTACCAATTTATTTTTTACTGACCTTTGTTGAGAAACTGAACAGTCTAAGAGTTCTAGTTTCTTGAAAAAATCACTAGATAGTTCTAGCAAACCTTATGAAGTTTGTGATTAAATAATTTCTGAGATCCCAAGATATTTCTTCTATCTTCGACAACTGAATAGCAAAGGTAGAAGGATCAGGCAATAAAGGTATGACTGTCAAAGTGGCTATAAAACTACCCATCTCTATAACATTACCCTTAGGGCAATGTCAGGTGGGAAAGCACAAGGCACTAAACTTAAGGTCAAGGACAATGGTACAGTTGGTATGCAGCCTTTTATAATGGCACTGTATTTCTTAGCTCTTTGCATCATTTTTTGGTCAAATATTATGTACACAATATATAATATATACATTTATCTTGGTATAGAACCCAATATTTCTATTACTGCTACATAATAAAATCAAGGCAAGGACACATTGCCTTCTAATTTTGATTTGCAAACAGATGGTATAGCTGGAAAATAGATTGGAGCTTATATAAAAAAAATGGGGGAAATGCTTTTGTGAAGTTAAAATAAAGCTAGTTTAAAATAGAGTGTAAATGAGTAACAAAATAACATGTAGTAACTGTGGCGATGATGGTTTTATTTGAAGTGGGGGAAGGGAAGAGAAAGCTCGAAGGAAGCAAAAACACAATTTGGCCTAAAATTGAATTTCTCTGATAAGGCATTTCAGAAGCAGCTTGTCTTATTCACTCAGCAGCAAAATAATCATATGCGCTTTAATAATCTTTATTTTACAGGAGTGTGTTGCTAGGGTAACGGAATGTAAGCAGGGGAACAGCACCTTGCAGATCACAAAGGCAAATCTGTGAAAAGAAATTTCACTGAGTTTCTCTTTTCCTTACTAGTGTAATAACGACTCTTATTTTTTCTGTGCTATTTAATAATCTCACATAAACATTCTTTTCTCTTTCCCTTTTCTGTATCTGTTTAAACATGGACAATAGCATAAATCTGGAACTGTCAAGCTCAGTGAGCTAAGCAAAAAAACAGATGTTATATCTTTAGCATTTTTATGTAATTACTTTTTATTGCTGTTTTACTCCTACCTTCATCCCTCCCAACCTTATTGTTATTTCCTTCTCTCTGTAAATCAGTCTGATGATAGTATTCTAACTAAAGGGGGCTTATGGTAGGAATTGTTATTTAATTAATAAATTAATCAAAATTTATTAGCTTAGCTTGCCTGTATGAAGATTCTAAAGAGGCAGAGATTGCAGCTTAAACATCTATCTCCTAGTAAGGAGGTAAATTGAATTATAACAAATAGAGTGACAAACATTCAGGCCAAAATCTATGAAAATAATGTTTTCTTTATACTCTTGCACACACACTCAAACAGATACACACATATACATACACAAGGGAGGAGTGAAGAAGGAAAATATGCAATGTCAGATTCCTACATTTTTCCACTGGGTACTGGAACCTCAATTCATTCTAGGAAATTAGATGATTTGAAAATAATAAAGTGAAAGTTTCCAAAGAGCTAGACAATTAGCAATAAGAATGTGCCTACCGATAATTTGATTGGATCAAATTTATGACAAATCTGTGGCTTATAAATAGTTGCCTGTTATTATCTGTGCCAGAGACCTTAGGCTCAGAATATAGAAAACAAAGTAATGTTAGGCTGTGGGACTGGCAAAAAAATTAAAAAGAGCCTTCATGTAATTAAATATGAAAATCTATAGTCAAATCATGATTAAGGATTTGACTTCTGCCAAGAATTATAAGTTTATATCTTTTAGTTTTAACATGCCCACTGTGTACCCAAGTGTGTAGCTCATACAGTTCTTTCTCTAGGTCTATAGAACAATCAGGAACCAAAAACAGGTGCTCCAAAACCCATTTCTGGGTGGATTTCATTCTTAATTATATTTCTGGATTTTCATGAAATTTACTAAATGTAGTTTTAATTCTTATTATTAATATTTTACTAGAAATTATTCTTTCATCCTAGATAAACCCGCACAAATACTTAAAATTCAAGCTAATTAAAGCTACCTTAAAAGAGATAACAGTAAAAGAGAAAATAAAATATAAAAAGGCCATGCAAAGACTCATTAAAATGGCAGTTGTAGGGAAACTGTTCCATAAAGATATGGCTGGTGTAACTCACATGTCAGAAAAACAGAAATGTGTAATACTGGAAGAGTAAGGGTTCTGATGCTCCAGAAGGAATTTAAAACCCAGATGCCATAGAAACCAGTCAGTCTCTTCAAGCACTGTTAAAAATTGTGAAGAAAAATGTAAACCCAACAGTCCGTTTAAAATTTTCTCCATACTCTAAAACTGTTGATTTAAACTGAACTCCTGATTAATCATTCTACATGGTGTCAATTCACTGGGGCTTTCTTAGAGCCAGTATCTTCTTTGATATAAAATCTCCATTTGACCTATAAAATGTTAATTATTTCTTAAGAGCTTATAAGTTCTCTAAGACAATATAGCCAAAAAAGAAGACATTGGGCTCTTGTTTATATTCTAGATTCACTTTTCTGTGGGAATAATGTTAGCAGTTTGGGGGCGCAAACAGGCATATCTGTTTTTTTGAGCCATAATTTATAATTTATCTTTGGTACATGGTAATCATTAGTAACTCTATATTTTTATTTGTTATGAAGAGGAGCTTACGTTTGACAGGTGAAAACCTGATAGTAAATATTATTCATTTGGTGATCTTATGATAGATACAAAAATTTTTTAATCATCTGCTACTGTTTGCTATTGCTTCTTTGGTGAAAAAGAATTCTTCCCCTTCACCTCCTAAATATTGTGGAACCACTTATTATAGAATCTTGAAACAGGACTTGCCCTGTTTGTTTTATTTGGAGCCCTAAGGTAAAAGATCTCAAAGTAAGATATGAAAACACCCTCCAGTTTTTACATGAAGAGGAAGGAGAAAACCAGTTACGCAATTCTTGAGCCACTTAACCATATCAATGATATAAACGAATTGGGAGGGTAGAAATCAGAGAAAGGAAGATTTTTGGAGAGTTGCTGTGCTGAGTATCCCATCACACCTCCAAAGGGAAGCATCTGTCTTTATCTGAGTCTGAGAGAGAGAGACTTCAGGGAGATGAGTTGGAAAGCTTAATAACTGACCCCTGCCATTTAAGAACTGCTGTCTGACTCATGCCTGAAAAACCCGGACTCTGAAATTGATTGGCCAACTGCTTTGAGGATGGAGTAATGAAGAGGTGGCTGTGTTGCATAACCTACATTCTCAGGTTTTTTTGGAGCAAATATATTTACTTAAGTCTATGTCGTGGGTCAGAAGTTGGCCATCTGCATGGGAGAGATGATACAAGGTTGTCTTGGACCCATGGACTACCCACAGGAGCAGGAGCGCAGTGTTCTCAGTAGTGAAAAGAACTGCCATCTCCTAAGAAGCTGTAAGCAGAGAGCTTCCCCCAAATCAAAGGAGCTGCAAAGAAAGGCCAGAGTCCCTCTTTACCACCGCAAGCAGCCAGCCTGCACCAGGACAAAACTGGGAAAGAAAATTAGCCATAACTTTGAAATTTAAAGTTTTTATTACTAGAATAAACTAAACATATTAATTGTTGAGTATTTTGAGTTCCTGTAAATGAACAGAAACATGATATCCACCCTAAATTTCATACATGGGCATGGGAAGCCCCGTAAAATGAACTAAATATACCAAAAGACAATAGTTTCTTTATTATTATACTTGTTCAACTTAATGATTGTGTGTGTGTGTGTGTGTGTGTATGTCAAAATGGTGATCTTGAAAGAATAGAAGAGTTTCATGATGTTGAGAAATAATATTGAACATTTCTTTCTTTTAACCTCTAGCATATAATCTCTCTTTTTAGACAGTATGGCTACCCATTCTGCTTGGCCCTATTTGTACTTCAGTGAGAAGGTACTAAAGCCAGGCATAAAAGAATAGTAGGCAGAAAGATTTTTGACAAAATGTTTTATTCATGTGATTTTATCTCTTTGCCTAAAGCCCCTTTTACAGCTTTTCTTGATTTAATATTTTACCACTTCATTCTATCTTTGCCTAAGTTCACGTAGGGGTATTAAAGTCAAGGGGCTTTGATTAACCTTCAAACTGGATCACACATTACTAAACATCTGAAAGTTAATGGTACTATTTTTAGAAGAACATAATCAAGTTCATAACACAGCATAATGGATTAAATAATAAAAATAGATATTGTAAGTTAGTGTAATGTTTTCTAAAGTCTAATACACTAAATGACCTTTAATAAATATTAAATATATAAGAAGAACCTCTAAAACATTATCCAAATATATGTTATTATTACTTCCAGTTTTGTTTCCTGGGGATACTTTGCCCTAACTAAGCTATAGCTATACTTATTCCTTTATTTAATCACTCTATGATCTTGGGACTTCTTAGAATGTAGGAAAGATAATGACAGGCAAGAGTAGATAGAGAGT
This sequence comes from Saccopteryx leptura, assembly GCF_036850995.1. Classification (NCBI taxonomy): domain Eukaryota; kingdom Metazoa; phylum Chordata; class Mammalia; order Chiroptera; family Emballonuridae; genus Saccopteryx; species Saccopteryx leptura. The sequence continues at coordinate 21,846,846 of NC_089511.1, forward strand.
GAGATACTAATAGATGTTAGGAAAAATAGTAATTAAATGAGAACATAAAACTCTTTACAGAGCATATAGTAGAAAAACTGAGAGCCAATGCTGATGATGTGTGCATGAACAAAAGAAAAGATGACATGGATATCTACCTTTATAAATTAGGCCTCATTAAGCCCTCCAGAGTAATCCCATAGTGCCCTCTATAAAATGTAAAATGTACTCTTCTCTCTTGACCTTAACAAGATTATGTATCATAATTCAGACAAAGAAATCAACATACTTTTAAAATCAGCCTCTTTCCCTCTCTTCATCTCCATCTCTCTCTCTCTCTCTCTCTCTCTCTCTCTCTCTCTCTCACACACACACACACACACACACACACACACACTTAAGAAAAGAAATTCAAATTTTTTACTTTAAAAAAATGTTATTGATTCTAGAGAGAGAGGGAGAGAGGAGAAAAAGAAACATAGATTTGTTGTCCCTGAATATTCTATTCAAACATCTTAGCATGTATTTTAGCTTTTGGATAACAGACCTTACTATCTCAGTAGTAGAATAAAGTAAAATCCTTTAAAAAAATTAAAACAAGCAAAGCCTGACCAGAGACAGAGAGAGGGACAGATAGGGACAGACAGACAGGAAGGGAGAGAGATGAGTATGGGGTTGCTGGCTTGAGCCCAGGGTCACTGGCTTGAACAACGGATCACTGGCTTGGCTGGAGCCCCCGAGTCAAAGCACCTACAAAAAAACAATCAACGAACAACTAAGGTGCTACAACGAAGAATTGATGCTTCTTATTTCTCTCCCTTCCTGTCCATCTGTCCCTCTCTCTGCCTCTGTCTCTCTCATTAAAGAAAAACAAAAAACAACCTGTGCTAGCTATTTTCTTATAGAACCCACATGTGTCTATAGAACTCAGTTAAATAAAGAAGGTGTACCATCTCAGACTAGAAGTGAGAATAATGTAGTTCACCATAGATAAAATATGCAAGCTCTCAAAAGCTAGTCTGGGGCTAGTGCTTTGCTTAAAATTTAATTCATTTAATTTAATAATAAAAATAATCTTTTTTTTTTCTGTATTTTTCTGAAGTTGGAATTGGGGAGGCAGTCAGACAGACTCCCACATGCGCCCGACCAGGATCCACCCAGCATGCCCACCAGGGGGCGATGCTCTGCCCATCTGGGGCATTGCTCTGTTGCAACCAGGGCCATTCTAGCGCCTGAGGCAGAGGCCATGGAGCCATCCTCAGCGCCCGGGCCAACTTTGCTCCAATGGAGCCTTGGCTGCAGGAGGGGAAGAGAGAGAGAGGAAGGAGAGGGGGAGGGGTGGAGAAGCAGATGGGCGCTTCTCCTGTGTGCCCTGGCCAGGAATCAAACCCAGGACTCCTGCACACCAGGCCAACGCTCTACCACTGAGCCAACCAGCCAGGGCCGGAAATAATCTTTAGAAATACTGTTATATTAACCCTGAAAGCCCCCCCTCATGCCCTCTGAATCACAAGTGGACTACTTTAATGTTAGTGAACTGATGGGCAAGTTATCATCTTGGCTATAGTTTTAGCCCAGTGTAATGTGTGATATCCAAATAAATTAAACCTTCAAAATACAGCACAAACCAGAAATGTAGTCAGCCAAAAATAGTGATAAGTGACTTCTTGTGACAATAATAACCATTGTCCAGTTCCCAATTTTTAAAATTAATTTATTGTGTTTACATAGATTCTTATGTCACCCCGATTGCATCCCCCCTCCCCCATATTCCCCTCAACATATCCTTTGTCCCCCTCCCAACAGCTCCCTCCTCCCTTCCCTTCAAGTTTAATTCCGTTCCTCAGTTCACATTGTTCCTTGGATTCCTCAAATGAGTGAGGTCATATGATATTTGTCTTTCTTATCCTGGCTTATTTCATTTAACATAATAGTTTCCAGGTCCATCCATGCTGTTGCAAAAGGTAATATTTCCTTCTTTTTCATGGCCCCATAGTATTCCATTGTATATATGTACCACAACTTCTTAATCCACTCGTCCACTGACAGACTCTTGAGCTGTTTCCAGATCTTCACTATTGTGAACAATGCTGCCATAAACATAGGGGTGCATTTCTTTTTTTCAGCTGTGATTTGGTGTTCTTGGGATATATTTCTAAAAGTGGGATGGTTGGGTCAACAGGCAGTTCCATTTTTAATTTTTTGAGGAATCCCCATACTGTTTTCCACAGTGGCTGCACCAGTCTGCATTCCCACCAGCAGTGCAGGAGGGTTCCCCTTTCTACACATCCTCGCCAGCACCTATCATGTTTTGTTTTGTTAATGAGCTCCATTCTGACTGGTGTGAGGTGATATCTCATTGTGGTTTTAATTTGCATTTCTCTAATGATTAGTGATGTTGAACATTTTTTCATCTGCCTATTGGCCATCTGTATGTCCTCTTTGGAGAAGTGTCTATTCATGTCTTTTGCCCATTTTTTTATTGGATTGTTTGTCTTCCTGGTGTTGAGTTTTACAAGTTCTTTATATAAATTTTGGTTATTAACCCCTTATCAGACATATTGTCAAATATGTTCTCCCATTGTACGGTTTGTCTTTTTATTCTGTTCATATTGTCTTTAGCTGTACAAAAGCCTTTTAGTTTGATATAGTCCCATTTATTTATCCTATCTTTTATTTCACTTGCCCGTGGAGATAAATAAGCAAATATATTCCTGCAAGAAGTGTTGGAGAGTTTACTGCCTATGTTTCCTTCTAAGATGCTTATGGTTTGACGACTTACATTTAAGTCTTTTATCCATTTTGAGTTTATTTTTGTGAATGGTGTAAGTTGGTGGTCTAGTTTCATTTTTTTGCAGGTAGCTGTCCAATTTTCCCAACACCATTTGTTAAAGAGACTGTCTTTACTCCATTCTATGCTCTTACCTCTTTTGTCAAATATCAATTGTCCATAATGGTGTGGGTTTATTTCTGGGTTCTCTATTCTGTTCCATTGATCTATATGCCTGTTCTTATGCCAATACCAGGCTGTTTTGAGTACAATGGCCTTGTAGTATAACTTGATATCAGGAAGTGTGATGCCTCCCACTTTATTCTTCTTTTTCAAGATTGCTGAGGCTATTCATGTTCTTTTTTGGTTTCATATAAATTTTTGGAATATGTGTTCTATATCTTTGAAGTATGTCATTGGTATTTTAATTGATATTTTATTGAATTTATAAATTGCTTTGGGTAGTATAGACATTTTGATGATGTTTATTCTTCCTAACCATGAGCACAGTATATGCTTCCACTTTTTGTATCTTCCTTGATTAATGTTTTTTAATTTTCCAAGAACAAGTCTTTAACCTCCTTGGTTAAATTTATTCCAAGGTACTTTATTTATTTATTTATTTATTTGCAATAGTGAAGGGGATTGTTTCCTTAATTTCTCTTTCTGACAGTTCATTGTTGGTATCTAAAAATGCCTCTGATTTCTGAATATTAATTTTATATCCTGCCACCTTGCTGAATTCATTTATCAGGTCCAGTAGTTCTTAGAGACTTGAGAGTTTTCTATATACAGTATTGTATCATTGCAAATAATAATAGTTTTACTTCTTCTTTTCCAATTTGGATGCCTTTTATTTCTTCTTGTCTGATTACTGTAGCTAGGACTTCCAGGACTATGTTGAATTATGATGTTGGCTGTGGATTTTTCATAGATAGCCTTTATCCTGTTGAAGTATGTTCCCTGTATTCCCACTTTGCTGAGAGTCTTGATCATAAATGGGTGCTGGATTTTATCAAATGCTTTCTCTGCATCTATTGATATTATCATGTGGTTTTTCTTCTTCCTTTTGTTTATGTGATGAATCACATTGATTGATTTATGAATATTGTACCATCCTTGCCTCCCCAGAATAAATCCCACTTGATCATGGAGTATGATTTTTTTCATATATTGCTGGATTCTGTTTGCTAATATTTTGTTGAGAATTTTAGCATCTAAATTCATCAAGGATATTGGCCAATAATTTTCTTTCTTTGTGTTGTCTTTGCCTGGTTTTGGAATCAGAATTATGCTCGCCTTATAAAAGGAGCTTGGAAGTCTTTCTTCCTCTTGAATTCTTTGAAATACCTTGAGAAGGATAGGAGTTAGTTTTTCTCTGAATTTTTGGTAGAATTCACCACTGAAGCCATTCAGCCCAGGACTTTTGTTTGTTGGGAGTTTTTTGATAACTGTTTCGATCTCATTTGTTGTAATTGGTCTGTTTAGGTTTAATGATTCTTCCAGATTGATTTTTGGAAGATTATATGTTTCAAGGAATTTGTCCATTTCACTTATGTTGTTTAAGTTTTTGGTGTACAGTTAGTTCTTCATAGTATTTTCTTACAATATTTTATATTTTTGTTATGTCAGTTGTTATTTCTCCACTCTCATTTCTAATTTTATTTATTTGAGTCCTCTCTCTTTTTTTCTTGGTGAGTCTGGTGAAAGGTTCATCGATCCTCTGTACCTTTTCAAAGAACCAGCTCCTGGTTTCATTGATCCTCTGTATTGTTTCCTTAGCCTCTATGTCATTTATTTCTGCTCTGATCTTTATTATTTCCTTCCATCTACTTCCTTTGGGCTTTACTTGCTGTTCTTTTTTTAGTTCTTTTAGATGCAGGGTCAAGTTGTTTATTTGAGCTTTTTCTAGCTTCTTAAAGTATACCTGTAATGCTATGAACTTCCCTCTCAGGACTGCTTTTGCTGTGTTCCATAAATTTTGAGTTGATGTATGCTCGTTATCATTAGTTTCTAGGAATTTTCTTATTTCTTCTTTCATCTCATTGTTAACCCATTCTTTATTTAATAACATGCTATTTAGTTTCCAAGTGTTTGAGTATTTTTCAGTTTTTCTGTTGTGGTTGATTTTCAGTTTCATGCCATTGTGATCAGAGAAAGTGCTCAATATGATTTCAATCTTCTTAAATTTGTTGAGACCGCTTTTGTGCCCTAACATGTGGTCTATCCTAGAGAATGTACCATGAGCACTTGAAAAGAATGTATATTCTGCTGCTTTAGGGTGAAAGGTTCTGAAGATATCTATCATATTAAATTGAGTTGATCTAGTATGTCCTAAAGTCTGCTGTTTTTTTGTTAATTTTCTTTCTTGAGGATCTATCTAGTGATGTTAGTGGGGTATTGAAATCCCCTACTATTATAATATTGCTGTTGATCTCGCCCTTTAAATCCATCAAAGTCTGCTTTATATATTTAGGTGCTCCTATATTAGGTGCGTAGATATTTATAACAGTTATATCTTCCTGTTGGATTGCTCCCTTTATCATTATGTAGTGACCTTCTTTATCTCTTACTATAGCCTTTGTTTTAAAGTCCATTTTGTCTGATATAAGTATTGCTACCCCAACTTTTTTTTTATTTCCATATGCATGAAATATTTTTTCCATCCTTTTATTTTCAGTCTATGTGCATCTTTTGTTTTAAGGTGTGTCTCTTGTAGACAGCATATGTATGGGTCCTGTTTTCTAATCCACGCAGCTACCCTGTGTCTTTTGATCAGATCATTTGATCCATTTACATTTTTGGCTATTATTGATATGTAGTTGTTTATTGCCATTTTATTCTTTAAAACTGTATTCCTCTGTTGCTATATTCTTTTTCTCCTTTGATCTGTTTACAACAGGCCCCTTAGCATTTCTTGCAGCATTGGTTTGGTTGTAATGAATTCCTTGAGGTTTTTTTTTGTCTGGGAAGCTTTTTATTTCTCCTTCAATTTTAAACAATAGCCTTGCTGGATAAAGTAGTCTTGATTGTAGGCTCTTGTTATGCGTTACTTTGGATATTTCTTGCCATTCCCTTCTGGTTCAAGTGTTTCTGTTGAGAAGTCAGAAGTCATCCTTATGGGAGCTCCTTTGTAGGTGATTTTTTTTTTCTCTAGCAGCTTTCAATATTTTCTCTTTATCACTTAACTTTGGTATTTTGATTATGATGTCTTGGTGTAGATTTCTTTGGTTTTCTCTTTAATGGAGTTCTCTGTGCTTCTTGGACTTGTGAGACATTTTCCTGCCTTAATTGAGAGAAGTTTTCAGCTATGATATGTTTGAACAAAGTCTCTATCCCTTGTTCTTTCTCTTCTTCTTCAGGAACCCCTATGACGTGGATGTTCTTTCTCTTCATGTTGTCACAGAGCTCTCTTAGAGTTTCCTCAGACTTTTTGAGTCTCTTTTCTTTTTGCTGCTCTGCTTCTGTGCCTTATTTATCTTGTCCTCTAACTCACTGATTTGATCCTCAGCTTTATCCATCCTGCTTTTAATTCCTTCCATTGTGTTCTATATTTCTGATATTTTATTTGTCATTTCTGACTAATTCTTTTTTGTTATTTCAATGTCCCTTTTTATATTTGTTATCTCTTTATTTAGGTGTTCATAATGACCATCTATTGTTTTTCTAATATCTTTGAGCATCCTAACAATCGTTATTTTAAACTCTGCATCTGGTAATTTGGTTATATCTGACTCATTCAGGTCCTTTTCTGGGGATTTCTCTTGATTCATTTGTGTTGCATTTCTCTGCCTTCTCATTTTGTCTGTGTAAAAGAAGGTTTTGGCCACTGGAGTCCACTAGGTGTGGCCTCTGTGTTTCCTAGGTGTGGTCTGTCTGCAGTCCCGCCACCCCCTCTGCTGTTGCTACCTAGGGCGTTCAGGTATGGGCATTGCCGGTGCCTGCCCACTAGGGCTGTTGCTGTGGTTTCCGCCTCTCCTTCCCGGGAGTGGCTGTGATCACATGCTCGGGTGTACAAGCCTTGGTGGCCTCAGTGGCCTGGCCTTCACCCTGCCCCCGCGGTTGGTGTTATGCTCAGCCCTGAGGGCAGGGGTGAGCACCTTTGCTCAGCTGAGGGTCTCTACCTGATTCCGGGCTTTTGCCCGGCCCCTGCAGGAGGAGCCCACTCGTGGGACGGCTACAAGCCTTGGCTCCACACGCCAGGCAGGACTGTGTGCCCTCTCAGCGGGACTCCACTTGTTCTGGGCTTTTGGCTCTACCACTGCGGGAGGAGCCGGCTCCCAAGTCAGGCCACAAACCTTGGTTCTGTGGGTGGGGCAAGGCTATGCTCCTGCGCCCTTGCTCAATGGTGGGTCTCCGCCCCTTCTGGGGCTCCCGCCTTTCTCTCGAAGGCTGGGTTGCAGGCGGCCTGCAGCTGGGCTTGACCACTTTTGCACATCCCCTCTTCTTGCCTTGTCCAGCAGGGCAAGACTGAACTCACACCTGGGCCTCAGTAGTGGCCAGCCAGCTTCTGCCCTTGCCGACAGAACCGTGCTTCTGTGTCCCACCGCCTCCCACCCTTGGACGAGCCCTCAGCCATGTGGGTGGGGGCGCTGCAGCTCAGACCCTAAGACTCACTCTGTAGTCCCGAAAGCTCCCTCCTTCTAAGCAACTCTGCTCTGAGTGCCATGGGAAAGCTTGTTTGGCTGGTGTCCTGCTTCCCTTTGCTGGTATTGCTGTTTCCAGGGGAAATATTCACTTCACATTTGGGGATTGACTCCTCCCTGGGGTTAGGGTGGCTGTCTCTCAAAATATTTCTCCCTGTGCCTCCTAGATTGCACTCTCTTCCTGCTACTCTGGTCCTTTTCTCTCTCCCCGCCCCCCAGAGCCCCGGGTGAGTGGTTGTGAGAGAGGTTTTCTGCACGGTCCCTTTAAGAAGAATCCTGGGTCTGAGAAATCAGTCTCTTTCTCACAAACAGTAGCCTGCCTTCTTTCCAGCTAAATACTATCCATACACCTCTTCTAGTCTCTGGGGCTGCAGGCTGGGGCTTTGTTCCTGGGACTCAGGACCCTCCCCTCTCTGCTAAACTCACTTCCTGCCATGCGAGTCTCTCCCAGCTGTCGTTTGCTCCAGGGAGCTGGGCAGCTTTCTCCGCATTTCCGCTTTTCCTACCAGTCTCAGTGTGGCTTCTTCAGTGTTCCTTGGTTGAAGAGTCCTCTTAGTTTGGTCCAAAGTTGGTTTTTCCAGATGATGGTTCTTAAAATTAGTTTGTAATCCACTTTGGTTCTGGGAGGTGGAAATTGGTATGTCCACCTACTCCATCACCATCTTGTCTTTCTGTTTTCTTTCTTGAGGATCTATCTAGTGATGTTAGTGGGGTATTGAAATCCCCTACTACTATAGTATTGCTGTTGATTTCGCCCTTTATAGCCATCAAAGTCTGCTTTATATATTTAGGTGCTTCTATATTAGGTGTGTATATATTTATAATGGTTATATCTTCCTGTTGGATCGCTCCCTTTATCATTATGTAGTGACCTTCTTTATCTCTTACTATAGCCTTTGTTTTAAAGTCCATTTTGTCTGATATAAGTATTGCTACCCCAGCTTTTTTTTTCATTTGCATTTGCATGAAAAATTTTTTTTCATTCTTTCCCCTTTAGTCTATATGTATCTTTTGTTTTGAAATGTGTCTCTTGTAGACAGCATATGTATGGGTCCTGTTTTCTTATCCACAAATGATCATTTGATCCATTTACATTTAAGGTTATTATTGATATGTAGTTGTTTATTGCCATTTTATTCTTTAAAACTATCTTCCTCTTTTACTATATTCTTTTCTCCTTTTGTTCTGTTTACAACAGGCCCCTTAACATTTCTTGCAGCATTGGTTTGATTGTAATGAATTCCTTGAGGGGTTTTTTTTGTTTGTTTTTTTGTCTGGGAAGCTTTTAATTTCTCCTTCAATTTTAAATGATAGCTTTGCTGGATAAAGTAGTCTTGGTTGTAGGCTCTTGTTCTGCATTACTTTGAATATTTTTTGCCATTCCTTTCTGGCCTTAAGTGTTTCTGTTGAGAAGTCAGATGTCATCCTTATGGGGGCTTTTTTGTAGGTGATAACCTTTTCTTCTCTAGCAGCTTTTAATATTTTCTCTTTATTTCTTAGCTTTGGTATTTTAATTATGATGTGTCTTGGGGTGGATTTCTTTGGGTTTCTCTTTAATTAAATTCTCTGTGCTTCTTAAATTTGTTTGACTTTTTTCTGCATCAATTTAAGGAAGTTTATAGCTGTGATTTGATTGAACAAGGTTTCTATCCCTTGTTCTTTCTCTTCTTCTTCAGGAACCCCTATGATGCAGATGTTTGTTTCTCCATGTTGTACAGAGTTCTCTTAGAGTTTCCTCAAAATTTTTGAATCTCTTTTTCTTTTGCTGCTCTGCTTCCGTGCCTTCATTTATCTCGTCCTCTAACTCGCTGATTCAATCCTTAGCTTTATCCATCCTGCTTTTAATTTCTTCCAGTGTGGTCTTTATTTCTGATATTGTATTTGTCATTTCTGACTAATTTTTTATTATTTCAATGTCCCTTTTTATATTTGTTATATCTTTACTTAGGTGCTTGTTATATCCATTTATTGATGTTCTAAGATCTTTGAGCATCCTAACAATTATTATTTTAAACTCTGCATCTGGTAATTTGTTTATATCTGACTCATTCAGGTCCTTTTCTGGGGATTTCTCTTGATTCATTTGGGTTGCATTTCTCTGCCTTCCCATGCTCTCTGTTTATAAGAAGAGTGTGGCCACAGAGTCCAATGGGTGTGGCCTCTGTTTTCCCTAGGTATGATCTGTCTGCAGATCCACCACCCCCTCTGCCACTGCCTCAGGAGTTGGGGTATGGGCATTGCCTGTGCCGGCCCACTGCAGCAGTCGCTGCTGTTTCTGCCTGTCCTCCACAGGTGGGGCTGTGTTCACATGCCCAGGTTACAAGTCCTGGCTGGTCGTGGCCTTCGCCTGGCCCCCATGAGTGGGGCTGCTCTCTGCGCTAGGGCCACAAGCCTTGGCCCCACTGGTGGGGCTGCACACCTATGATCAGCCACAGGTGTCTGCCTGTTCCCTGCCTTTCACCCCATCCCCGCAGGCAGGGCTGTGCTCCTGATGCCCCAAGACCCAGCTTTTGGGCGGGGCTGTGCACCCCTGCTCAGCCGCAGCTGTCCACCCAGTTCTTTAGCTTTCACTTGGCTTTTGCCTTGCCCCTGAGGGCGGGATTGCTGGTGGGACTGCTCTTGCTCACCCGACCCATAGCTGGGTTGAACTGCTTTCATGCGTGCACCCCTTCCGACCCCACCAGGCGAGACTGAGCTCATGCTGGACCTGAGTCGTGGCTGGCCTGGCTTCTGCCCCCACCGACCAGACCACATTTTCGTTTCTTGCTGCTGTCCACCCTCCAGCAAGCCTTCAGCAGTGTGGGTGGGGGCGCTGCAGCTTAGACCCTAGCACTCAATACTGTATCCCTGATGGCTCTCTTCTTCTAAGCAACTCTGCTCTGAGTGCCGTGGGAGAGCTTGTTTGGCTGGTGTCCTGCTTCCCTTTCTGGTATTGCTGTTTCCAGGGGAAATATTCACTTTAGATTTGCGGAGTGACTTAGCCCAGGGGTTAGGGTGGCTGTCCCTCAAAGTGTTTCTCCCTGTGCCTCCTAGATTACTCTCTCTACCTGCTACTTCGGTCCTCTCCTCTCTCCTCATCCCCCAGTCTCGAGTAAGTGGTTGTGAAAGAGGTTTTTTGCGCAGTCCCTTTAAGAACAATCCTGGGTCTGAGAAATCTGTCTCTTTCTCGCACAGTATCCTGGTTTGTTTTGTAGGTAAATACTGTTCGTACACCTCTTCCAGTCTCTGAGGCTGAAGGCTGGGGCTTTGGTCTTGGGGCCCAGGACCCTCCCCTCTCTGCTAAACTCACTTCCTGCCATGCAAGTCTCTCTGGACTGCCATTCACGCCCGGGAGCTGGACAGCCCTTTCTGCGTTTCCACTTTTCCTACCAGACTCAATGTGGCTTCTTCAGTGTTCCTTGGTTGAAGAGTCTTCTTAGTTTAGTCCAAAGTTGGTTTTTCCAGATGATGGTTATTAAAATTAAGTTGTAATCCACTTTGGTTCTGGGAGGTGTAAGTTGGTATGTCCTCTTATTCCATCGCCATTTTGCCACCCTCCCCAGTTCCCAATTTTAAGAATCATTGTAAAGCCAGTATCCACGGCCACCATCATAGCCACCTGGCCCATGCAGGTTCGCATTTGATTCGGACAGATGGTAATGAAACAACGGAGCCGAGAACTGGTGGGCCATTAGCATTAATCCTAGCTTGCACCCAGCAGGCAAGAAATACACACAGTGGGAAAACAGTTCCCTTTCCATTCAGGACTCCCAAAGCCACTGACTTATCCTTGTTTTCCTAGAATCCAAGGTTTGTACCTCACCAGCCTTATTCACCTCTGTTCCACATCTCCTTCTTTCTGCATAAACTCTGCATTAACTGGCTTCTCCTTCAGCACTTCGCCATCTTGGCTGCTTCTCAGCGCCTCCTCATGGCCTTTCTCTGCTCTCCTGTAATGCTAATCTCCAGTACTGAGAGAGAGCAAACTCCCGGTCTAACCCATTCTATAGTGTAGAAATCAAAACCTTTAATCCAATATACAAACAAGGAAGTCTCTGATACAAAGTCAGAGTCCCACTTAGGGTGGGAAAGTCTTAGTCTTAAAACTAAGCCTTAGGAAAAAACAAAAAAACAAAAACAAAAACTAAGCCTTAGATTATAACGACCCTGTCTGCTTACAGCCTGTCCTCCATACCCAATGCAAACTATAAGTGAGCAAACCTTTAGATCATATTTACAATCTTATTTGACCAACAATCATAAACTAAGAACTTTTGATGTGAACTTAGAAAGCAAGACAGTATACCCTCTGACATGGTATGCTTAGTTCATAAATAACATTTTCTATCAGAAGTATTATATATATATTTTTTTGCTTGACCAGGTGGTGGCGCAGTGGATAGAGTGTCAGACTGGGAGGCGAAAAATCCAAGTTCAAAACCCTGAGGTAGGCTGGCTTGACACAGGGTCACTGGCTTGAGTGTGGGATCATAGACATGACCCCATGGTTGCTGGCTGAACCAAGGGTCACTGGCTTGAGTGTGGGATCATAGACATGACCCCATGGTTGCTGGCTGAACCAAGGGTCACTGGCTTGAGTGTGGGATCATAGACATGACCCCATGGTTGCTGGCTGAACCAAAGGTCATTGGCTTGAAGCCTAAGGTCACTGGCCTGAGCAAGGGGTCACTTGCTCTGCTGTAGCCCCTCCCCCAGTCAAGGCACATATGAGAAAGCAGTCAATGAACAACTAAGGAGCTGCAACAAAGAATTGATGCTTCTCATCTCTCCCTTCCTGTCTGTTTGTCCCTATCTGTCCCTCACTCCGTCTCTCTCTCTCTCTGTCTCTGTCACAAAAAGAAAAAAGAAGTGTTACATATTTTTATTCCTATTTATCATGCTTCTTTCCTCATTACAGAATAGTATAGGCATATAAGACACTTTTTTCTTCTCAAAAATTAGCTTTCAGCATGTATACTCTGGTCATTGAGGAAAACCTATTAAATAACCATCTTCATATGTAAAAAACTATTGCATCCTTAATATTAATTAACACTTTACAGTGTCTTTGTGAATGATTTCAAACACATTGAGATAGGAGAAAATACATTCCATGAACTCTAGGAATTTGCAACTTGGGAAAGTATTTCTATGTTGCAAATATAGAAATATTTGGGAAAGCCATTCAGATAAGAGAAACTCCCTTTGTTTAATGTCTTTAACTTGAATTAATGTTTCTCTGGCTTTGTTTTATTTTGTAGGAGGGTGCATAACAAACTAAGAGAAAAGCAAATTTTTACTTCACTGTTAATATGATTACATGAACCTTTATGATATAATACATATTTTATAAGTGACTGAAAAAATAGTGAGATTATAATTGGACGTCTGGGTTGTAATTCAAATATTTGATTCTCAGTTTACTAGACCACATACTCTGGTAATAATTGTGGGGGTTTTTGACTGTTGTGTTTGAAATGATCTCTGATTTATGTAGAATCTCTTGTAATTTAAGGGTGGATTTTGGCATGACCTACTTCAATATAATTCCTATTAGCAATCCCATTGAAGTGTTAAATGATAAATACTGTGAAATTTTTTCCTTGGGTAATCCTAACTTACCTATATTATGAAAATAGAAATAGCTCTCTAAGGAAGTAGGAGTGGGTGGTATGTGTGTGTGTGTTAGTCTTCAGTCCTTCTGAAGAGCAGATACTTTGGGCTTCCTTTTGTCTCTGGGAATGCTATTTAAAGCTATAGTTGAAAAGTTCCTGTTTAATGCAAGGATTTGTGAGAATGCTTTTTCATTTCAGGGTATGTAAATAAAATTCAAATATCACAACACTTAAGAGAAATTATTCAGTTTTACTCTAAAGCAGAGTAAGAACACATCTTACCCCACCACAGAATATCATGATGAGGGTAAGTCACTACAATTGTGATATATCATGTTGGAAATAAAATAGCTTGTCTCCAAACTATAACTGTATTTACACCTAAAATTTGAGACAGTGGGAATCATCTGCAAATATTATAAATGATCAGCTAATGAGTTCTCCATTTAAAGCAAAGATAACTGCATATCTTAGCTAATTACAGACTGCCAAACCTAGGGATGTTTTGTAGGTCATTATAGCTGAGAAGGAATATAAAGAGAGAACACGTGATATATTAATAGAACAACGAAAATGGATTCTCATCATTATAACCAAGTGTTTATTTCCACTGCCTTCTCTTCTTTTCTTCTCCACCTTCCATTTCCCTGTACATCTTTCAATTTCAGGAGAAGGATTTAACACTTTTATGATTTTTTTCCTCTAATCAAGTTCCATTCTCTCTTAAGTGAACAATGAGGCAACAACCTAGTTGTACTAATGTAGTGTCACATGTGGAGATTCTTTAGCTGTCATGCCTATTGAGGGTCTGCTTCTTTCTTTTTAAATCTTCTTTAGCTGGGGAAGAATTAACTCATCATCTTCCTTACTTTTCACAAGCAAAGGTAAAAGTTTTTTGTTGTTTTGTTGATGTTTTTTTAAATAAGGCATCATATTTTCAACAGCTTAAATTAGATGATTTACTTTTTCCTGTCATGGTAACCCAGATTCTTCTGTCTTTTGAAATGGAAACTGTCCTAACCCCATAACCTCAACATCACTGTGAGTAAAACTCTTTCTAATTATATGACTGTGTAGTATGCCCATTAGCATTGCTAATCAGCCTACTGCAGCAGATTTGTATCTTCAGTACTGATGTTCATAGAATGTCCACTGACATAATTGCATCTCTGTCCCAGTGCTTAGATGCTTGTGTAGTTAAAACCACAAGCCTGAAATTTATAGTGCATACCACAGTATATGAAAAATTTTTTAATTATGTATAATTTTGTGTCACTAACTTTAGTTTCCAGACAGGTTTATTTATTCAAAATGTTCGTGGTGCCTAATGCTATGTTAGACTGGATCTTTAGCGAACACATTTTTTTAAAAAGACTTGATCTCACTTGTCTTTTCTGAATATTTGGTTTTTTCTCTGACTGAAAGGTAATTATCTTTTCTAGATGGGGATGTTTCTTACTCTATATTAGAGAAAAGCTGATGACTTTTCAAAACCACTTTCAAAAAGCTTGTGTGAGATCACCGTGATTGTCACAAATGAATATTTATTAAATGACCATTGGTCTTTTATGACTATTAAATGACATTATATTAGGTCTTACAGAGATTTTCCTGAAGGTAGACAGTAGGTAAATAACATTCAGAGGTGGGCTAAGTTGTAAAAGGGAGATTTGTGTGAATATAATTTTTTTTTTGTATTTTTCTGAAGTGAGAAGAGAGAAACAAACTCCTGCATGCGCCTGACCGGGATCCACCCGGCACGCCCACCAGGGGGTGATGCTCTGCCTATCTGGGGCATTGCTCTGTTGCAACTGGAGCCATTCTAGTGCCTGAGACAGAGGCCATGGAGCCATCCTCAGTGCCCAGGTCAACCTTGTTCCAGTGAAGCCTTGGCTGCGATAGGTTAAGAGAGAGATAGAGAGAAAGGAGAGGGGGAAGGGTGGAGAAGCAGATGGGCACTTCTCCTGCATGCCCTGACCAGGAATCAAACCCGGGACTTCCACACATTGGGCCGACACTCTACCACTGAGCCAGCCAGCCAGGGCCTAATTTTATACATATATACACATATTAAGAATTATTACATAATTAGGTTTGCATGGTTATTTTTAGCAGATATATGGTATATCCCTAATGCACGTGAATGTGGCAGAAATATGATAGAAGAATGTATATGAAAAATTTTTTATATTTACTTCTGGAAACTAAAACAAGTCTTTATGTAAAATCTTCCTCAGGTTAATGAGTTATCAAGAATAAAGCAGAATATAAAAGCATCAAATGATTAAGAATAGTCTTATATACTACCCACATTTGATGTTGCCTTATTTAGTCATAAACATAGTTGAGTATACTTTTGAAAGAAGAGTATAGAACATTAAAAACAATAAGAATAAGATTTTTGCAAGTCATTGGCAGTGAAATGACGTAGCAAGAGTTTCATGTGGAAAGATTACTGGGAGATCCAGGAGACAGGAGAAAGAGGCTGAAGGGAGGATTACCATGGCCACTGTAGTAGCCAATGTGAGAAAATTATACCGTTCTGAATGAAGTCCATAAAGCATAAATTCACAAATTTATAAAGAGGAATTTGAGAAAAGGAAGATTAAGGAGAAGAATTAATTAAGGAAAGGAAAGCTTATAAAGAGCAACAATTCATTCCTTCAGTCATTCACTGAACACATTATGTATTGCTCTCTGCCAGACATGTGCGAGGGGCTATATGAAGAATAAACAGATTTATAAGAGAACTCCTCAACAAGCAACTTAATATTAATTGAAAACTCTGCTACTACTAAACATCCAGAAATGGTGGTTAAAAATGTTATAGATATCCTTTTGAATTTATAATTATGCTTTTGAGAAATAAGGAAAATAGAAAAGATTTAAAAAATAGGGTGGTAAGCATGAGTAGTAACATGGGCTATCCTGGAAATGGGGTTGGGAATGTCCTGGTCCAGGATATTGGTTTAATGACCAGACAAGATTTGGGGCATACAAGAAAAAGGGAGTTAGAACTGAGACACTAGTGTTAAGCAGGAATCCTAGGAATTTTATCCAAGAACAAGATTTTTTTTTTTTAATCTGCTTTCCAACATACACAGACAACAAGGAAAATCTTTTTCTCAACCTGGGTTAAAGTGGTTAAAAAAAAACTTAGTTGAGAGTTTCTAACCATAAACATATTATCTTTTAGTTTTGAGGTTTAAATTTATATTTCCTACATTTCATGCTGAGAAATAAACATAAAAATAGTAACTGAATATGAATTCTCCAAGACAATGATAAAAGCCATTCTAGAAGGAAGCCCTCTGAAACCAGGCTACACTGTATTTCCTCAGGAAATGCCCTGCTTAACCTGGGCTCATTTTGCAAAAATTATAAAATATGCAAGAAAACAGCCAATATGAACAAGGATCAGTAGACTCAATACAAACAAGTATTAACTATTAACTTCAGATAACTGAATAGAGATATAAAGGAAAGTATAAAATATTTTTAACAAAACACCAAAACATAAATACAAAATATTTAAAAATCAAAAAGTTGGCCTGTGAAGAGAAAATTTACAACCAGAAGACACAGCTGAGGAAATTACCCTAAAGGCTGTACAGAGTTGTGGAGATAGAAACTGTGAAGTAGAGTTTTAAAGACATGGCAAAGAAAATGAAAAGGTCCAACATACATATAAAAGGAGTCCCAGATGGAGAACTTGGAGAATGAAGAATATTTGATGAAGTAATTAAGAGTTTTCCCAAGTTTTGCAAACACCTAAATTTCTGTTTTAAATACTTTTTAACTTTAAACATCTGGAATGTTTTTTTCTTTTCCTGACTGACCCAGGATTGATACATAATACTACCTAGCTAATATTTAAAACTGAGGGCATAAAAGGGCATTTTCAAACCAAACAAGAAGTGAAAGAGTTTACTTATTTATAGACTGAAAGAATGCTAAAGAATGCTTCAAGTAATAGAATGAGCCTAAATGGAAGAAGGGCCATATGCTGAGTGAAAAAAACCCAATCTCAAAAGTTCATATAAGGTATGATTTCATTCATACAACATCTTCAAAATGACAAAATCAGAGTAAAAGAGAGAATATTCATGGCTTCCGTGAGTAAGGTGTGATTATTGAGGGAGGGGCAGAGAGGACTTTGAAATGATGGAACATTTTATATCTTCGTTGTGTTTCTGGTTACATGTATCTACACATGTGATAAAAATAACATAGAACTATACACAAACATTGTACAAATGTAAATTTCCTGGCTTTGGTATTTTGCCATAGTTATTTAAGATGTAACCATTGGGGAAAACTGAATGAAAGGTACAAATCATTTCTCTATATTAGCTTTAAAATTTCTTTTGAATCTATTATTATTTCAACAATAAATGTTCTTTAAAAAGAAAAAATAAGAGTGGAACTGAAATACTGGATAATAATATATAAAAGGAGAAAGACGGCCCTGGCCAGTTGGATCAATGGATAGAGCATTGGCCCTGCACGTGGATGTTCTAGGTTGATTCCCAGTCAGGGCACACAAAAGAAGTGACCATCTGCTTCTCTCCTCCTCTCTCTCCCCCTTCTCTCCCTCTTCCCCTTCTGCAGCCAGTAGCTCAATTGATTAGAGCATGGTCTCGGGAGCTGAGGATGATTCAGTTGGTCCCAGCAGCAGCCTTAGATGCTAAAAATAGTTTGGTTGATTCGAGCATCAGCCTCAGATGGGGTTGCCGGGTGGATCCCTGTTGGGGCACATGTGGGAATCTGTTTCATTATCTTCCCCTTTCTCACTTAAAAAACAAAAAGAAAAAAAGAAAGGGAGAAAGATATTGCTTTAAGAGTCCTAAAGAGCAAAGTAAGCCAAAATATAATGTGTACATTATATAAATGTCATTAATATAAAGTTTCAAAAAGCAGAGATAGTTATATATTTAATAAAATTATAAAAACATGGATCAGAATTTAGGCTAATAGTTACCTCTACTAGGTCAAGGGATTGGGATGGAGAGAACTATACAAAGTGCTTTAGTTTTATTATTAATGTTTTATTTCTTCAGCTGGATGCTGGTTAAATTTATCTTTTTTGGAAACATTAAACATTTTATTAAAGATATATAATCTACAAATAAATTTTAAGGTACTTATATTACAACAAGGGCTATAAGATGGTAACATCATTGTATTAAAAGACATTACATATGAGACTAAGAGACATGGACAAGTGTGTGGTGGTTACCAGGGGTGGGGGGAGAGAGGACAGGGGGAGAGTTAGGGGGAGGGGGAGGGGCACAGAGAACTAGATAGAGGGTGGCGAAGGACAATCTGACTTTGGGCGAGGGGTATGCAACATAATTTAATGACAAGGTAACCTAGACATGTTTTCTTTGAATATATGTACCCTGATTTATTAATGTCATCCCATTACCATTAATAAAAATTTATTTAAAAAAAAAATAAATAAAAGACATTACATAATCACCACAAAAATAGTAAAAAGTGCAGGTATTTTAAGATTTTAGATAAGTGAACAACACCTGTGTTAGAGTGATACAGGAAAGTTTCACAAAGAGGGAGGCATTTTATCTGGGTAAAATTCCAATAGACTCATTGTTAGGGTTCTGTTTTGTTCTTTTCCCTTCTTATATATTTAGTGAAACCCCTGTGGCATATCTGCAAAAATAATCTAGATGGCAAAGCATGCAAGTAGATTAATTTGAGAGGAGCAATGAATTTGTGAAGCCTGTAGTAGACAAAGAGCATATACAGGTAGTTTGGAGAAAGATTGTGATAGATCTTGATTGTCTGGTATTTGAATTTTAGAATCTTTATGTCATTGTTTTTCCATTTTTTAACTGTAATTCACAGGATACATTTACATTATAACTCAAAATAAATAACTGGAGAAAAAGTTTCACAAAATATTACCCTGTGAAAACACTGTTCTTAGTAAATGAAAAGCAATTGAACACCTTCAAATAGCAATGAGATACAAAAAATAAATCAGACCCATACCTGACCGTAGTTTGCAGCTTATTTTAAAGTGAAAAGATTCTGGATATAGGAAGACCAGATCAGAAGTTGTTGTATTAGCCTATACATAATGGTATTATCAGTTGAAAAATAGTTGAGAGAATTGTTGTAAGAATTGCTAAGAATTAGTGCAACTTGTGAGTTTATAGTCTGAAAAAGCCTATATTACAAAAGGTGTTAGAATCTTTAACAAAAATGGAAGAATATGGCATCTGGGCTTTGTCCTGAGGTGTTTGAATTCTCACGACATGTAATTGCAAAGGGATAGATTGTTACCCACATTAAAGGTTGGTCATCTGATTTTATGATAATGTAAAAACAAATGATTCAGGAAAAGTACTGAAAGCATTAGGTCATTCACTAAGGTACTTGGGGTCTTAATATGAAGCTACTTGGAGATAAGTAATGTGGGCATTGTTGGCATGATGGATATGGATATGAAAAACTAGCAAGCACATAGACACTTGCTGGCTATTGATTAAGTAAGGGCAAATAAAACAGTAAAAGTAAACTGGATGGGGAATGGGTTACAGTATTTACAATAGCGTGGATTTTGGGAAGAAATACAGAAATAAAAGGTGGTGAAACATTCTTCTAATTTAATATGAAAATAAAAGTTAAAAGCAGAATTTCTGAGGGAAAAAAAAGGAATAACCATGGTGTCAGTTATAGAACTGAGTCTGAAGCAGTTTGCAAGGGTGAAGATTCTGTTTCTTTATATTGCAGGAAAGTAAATAAGATTAGAAAGGGAAAAGGGGTGTTACCTTTTAACACCAAAGCTGTTTCATTTATAAGAGATGATAAAACACTTCTTTGTTAAAAGGAAGACTATAATTTTAAATTGACAAAATTTTATTTTGAGATATATTGGCATCTTTTCTTTTTTTGGTTTTTTAAAAATTTAATTAATTAATTGTGTTTACATAGATTCTAGTGCCGCCCTGAATGCATCCTCCCTCCCCCTTATTCCCTTCAACATCTCCATTGCCCCCCTCCCAACAGCACCCTCCCCCTTCCCTTCAGGTTTATCCCATCCTATCATCCCCTTTCCCTCCATCCTCTTTTCCTCTGTTCCCTTTGATCCCTCCTGTCTCAGTTCCGTTCCTCAGTTCTCATTGTTCCTTGGATTCCTCAAATGAGTGAGATCACATGGTATTTTTCTTTCTCAGCTTGGCTTATTTCATTTAACATAATAGTTTCCAGGTCCATCCATGCTGTTGCAAAAGGTAATATTTCCTTCTTTTTCATGGCCCCATAGTATTCCATAGTATATATGTATCACAGCTTCTTAATCCACTCGTCCACTGACAGACACTTGGGCTGTTTCCAGATCTTTGTTATTGTGAACAATGCTGCCATAAACATGCGGTGCATTTCTTTTTTTTAGTTGGTGATATGGTGTTCTTGGAATATATTCCTAAAAGTGGGATGGCTGGGTCAAAAGGCAAATTCATTTTTAATTTTTTAAGGAATCTCCATACTGTTTACCACAGTGGCTGCACCAGTCTGCATTCCCACCAGCAGTGCAGGAGGGTTCCCCTTTCTCCACATCCTCGCCAGCACCTATCATGTGTTGTTTTGTTAATGAGCGCCATTCTGACTGGTGTGAGGTGATATCTCATTGTGGTTTTAATTTGCATTTCTCTAATGGTTAGTGATGTTGAACATTTTTTCATCTGCCTATTGGCCATCTGTATGTCCTCTTTGGAGAAGTGTCTATTCATGTCTTTTGCCCATTTTTTTATTGGATTGTTTGTCTTCCTGGTGTTGAGTTTTACAAGTTCTTTATATAAATTTTGGTTATTAACCCCTTATCAGACATATTGTCAAATATGTTCTCCCATTATGTGGTTTGTTTTTTTATTCTGTTCATATTGTCTTTGGCTGTACAAAAGCTTTTTATGATGATGTTTTTATGATGATGTTCTAGCTTAGTTTTTGTTTGTTTATATTTTAGTTTTCACTTTCTATCCTCTCCCCAAGCTGATCACTTTTTAAATTAATTTTTTTTATTTTGAGATAATTGTAGATTCACATACAGTTGCAATCAATAATATAAAATGATCCCAAGTGCTTCTTTTTTTTTTTTAATTAAGTGAGGGGCGGGGAGGCAGGGAGACAGACTCCTGCACTCACCCTGACCAGGATCCTCCCAGCACGTCCCCTACCAGGTGATGCTCTGCCCATTTGGGGCCACTGCTCCATTGCTCGGCAACTGAGTCACTCCAGCTCCTGAGGCAAGGTCATGGAGCCATCCTCAGAGCCCAGGGTCAACTTGCTGGATCCATTCGAGCCATGGTTACAGGAAGGGGAAAGAGAGAGAGAGCGAAGGGGAGGTGAAGGGGTGAAGAAGCAAATGGTCACCTGTGCCCTGACCAGAAACCAAATCTGGGACATCCACACTCCAAGCCAATGCTCTACTGCTGAGCCAACGGGCCAGGGCCTCCATGTGCTTTTTATTCAGTGTTCCTTAGTGGTCATATCTTGCAAAACTATATAGTACCATATCACAACCAGGATGTTGACATTTATACAGTCGAAATATAGAACATTTCCACGACCACAAGGATATTTCATGTTGCCTTTTAAAGTCACACCTGCTTCCCTCCTACCTCCACCCCTTCTTAACTCCTGGCAACCACTAATCTGTTCTCTGCCTCTACAATTTTTTATTTCAAGAATATTATATAAAGGCAATATGTTGTATATAATCTTTTGGGGTTGACTTTTTATTTTCATTTTGTGTAATTCTCTGGAGATTCATCTAGGTTTTTGTATTAATAGTTCTTTTCATTTTATTACCAAGTAGTATTCAGTCGTTGGATGCACCAGGGTTTGTGTAACTACTCTTTAAAGAACATCTGGGTTGTTTGGTTTTGAAATGTTTCTGAATAAATTTGCTTGTATTGGTTTCCTGTGGCTTCCATAACAAATTACCACAAATTTGAGTTTAAACCAATTTATTCTTTCAGTTGCCCAAGGCCCAGAGTCTGAAATCTGGTAGAACCTTCCTTCTTCTGTGGGCTCTGGGAGAGAACTCATTCTTTGCCCTTTTCAGTTTTGCTGGCTTCCTCAGCTTGTAACCATATCACTCCCGTCTCTGCCTCTGTCTGCACATTGATTTCCTCTCCTCTGTTGAATGTCTTTTGTGTTCCTTCTATAAAGACATGGTGTTTGGATTTAGACCCCACTAGGACAATCGAGAATGATCTCTTCATCTCAAGATCCTTCATTACATCAGCAAAAAAACCCTCTTCCAAATACGTTAACATTTATAGGTTCCAAAAATTAGGACATGGACATATCTTTTGAAGAGTCATTATTCAACTCACTATACTAAACATTCCTGTACCTGTTTGTTTAAAATAAATCTTCATTTCATTGTGATAAATACCCTGAATGTAATCGTTGTGTTGTATGTTAATTGCATAGTATGATATTTTTGTTCTAGACAAAGCCAGACTACTTTCCATAGTTGCTGTACCATTTTATATTTTCACCAGCAGTGTATGAGTGATCCAGTTTCTCTGCATCCTCAGCAACATTTCATGGTGTTGCTATTTTTTTAATGTTTGCCATTCTGATAGGTTTATAGTGGTTTTAATTTGCATTTTCTTAATGGCTAATGATTCTGAATATCTTTTTGTGTGCTTATTTGCCATCTGTATATCTTCTTGGGAGAAATGTGTCTTCATGTCTATTTTCCATGTTCTAATTAGGTTATTTACTTTTTTAACTATTGAGTTTGAAGAGTTCTTTACATAGTCTAGGTAAAAATCCTTTGGCAGATATTTTTGTTCCTCTCTAGCCTGTCTTCCTCCTGGTAACAAGGTCTTTTGCAGAGGAAATGTTTTAAATTTTTATGAGATTCATATGGGCAATTTCTCTTTTCATAGTTCATGTTTTTGGTACCAGGTATGAGAACTCTTTCCCTAGATCATGAATATTTCTCCCATGACTTTTTTTAAAAAATGCTTGTAATTTTACATTTAAATCTGTGATATATTTTGAATTTTTATGTAAGGTATGAGACTTTGATTGAGGTTTATTCTTTTGCCCATGGATATCCTCTTGCTCCAGCACTATTTGTTGAAAG
Organism: Saccopteryx leptura; assembly: GCF_036850995.1. Classification (NCBI taxonomy): domain Eukaryota; kingdom Metazoa; phylum Chordata; class Mammalia; order Chiroptera; family Emballonuridae; genus Saccopteryx; species Saccopteryx leptura. Next base: position 21,869,964 of record NC_089511.1, read on the forward strand.
GCTGTTTTTTTCTCCATTGAATTGATTTGTAACCTTTAGATCATATTAAATTTGTAAACATTTAAGTCAATAATTTTGTAAAAAATTATTTCAGTATATTTGTGTTGATCTACCCACATCTGAGGTCTCTATTCTGTTCCACTGATTTACATGTCTATTCTTCCACAAATACTACCCTCCCTCCCTTCCTCCCTCCCTCCCTTCCTTCCTTCCTTCCTTCTTTCCTTCCTTTCTTCTTTCCTTCCTTCCTACTTTCCTTCCTTCCCTCCCTCCCTCCTTTCTTTCTGGTACTGTCTTTGTCTTATTTTGGTATCTGGGTAAATCTTAATCATAAGATGAACTAAAAAATGTTTTCTATTTTCTGGATAGGTTATGTAGAATTGGTGTTAATTCCTCCTTAAACATTTGGTACAGTTGTTTCAAAGAGCAGTTTGACAATATCTAGAAAAGTTGAAAATACTCATATGTACTTTCATGAAACTAATATATGTCCAAAAAGAAAGTTAAAATTAATGTTCATTGTTACATTGTTAATAATAATGAAAAACTGGGAAAGACTAATTGTCCATCAATAAGAGAATAGAATAAATTGGGAATATTCATTCAATGGTACACACATAACAATGAAAATAAATGAACCTGGACTACATTTATTATTGGGAATAAAAATTCCAAAATATAATGTTGAACCTGTCTGGTGGTGGTGCTGTGGATAAGCATTGACCTGGGACACTGAGGTCCCAGGTTCAAAACTCCTAGGTTGCCAGCTTGAGTGCTGGTTCATCCAGCTTGTACACAGGCTCTTCAGCTTGAGTGCGGGGTTGCCAACTTGAGTATGGGATCATAGACATGAGATCATGGTCTCTGGCTTGAGCCCAAGGTCACTGGCTCAGTAGGAAACACCCCCCAGTCAAGGCACATATTAGAAGCAATCAATGAACAACTGAAGTGTTGCAACTACAAGTTGATGCTTCTTACCTATCACCCTTCCTGTCATATATATATGACATTATATATAGCTATATATAATGTTGAGCATGAAATATAATTGCAAAATATGTGCAGTATGATATCATTAATATAAACTTGTAAAACATGCAAAGCATGCATGGGGATAATGGACATGAAACTCAGTGTGCAGTTTACATCTAAGGAGGAAAGAAAGAGGGAAATGAGGTGTGGAAGGGTTCCCCATAAGGCTTAAAACCATAACTGTAGTGTTCTGTTTCTTTAAAATAAATTAAACAAATATGGAAACATTAAATTTAACAAAACTAGATAATGTCTATACAGACATCCAATGCCATTATTTTTTTTACTTCTTTTATATATAAAACACTTAATAGTCTTTTTAAAAGAAAATAAAAACAGAACAAATAGTTTGCTAATGAACCCAGGAGCCACACACAGCTTATTTTAGGAATAGAAATCTTAAAGATGGGTAGTAAAAATTATCAAAGACCATTGTGAGAAAAGTGACACAGTCAGTGTATGTAAAGTTAATCAATTTGTGCCTGTATGGATGGTCAATGTGTAATTTAAACCTGTCTGAAGGTACTAGGTACCTGTGGAGCCCACAGGCTGAGCCTCGCATAACAAATATTTCTTCTTCTTTGCTCTTTCTCTCTCATTATGTTCCAGTGTCTCTCTCTTCTCTTCCCTGGATGTGATGCTGTAGTCTAATGTTTTCTCCTTTTCTTCTGTTGATGAGAAGCAGGAAACAGTCTTTTATTTCAATTGATCCCTTTTCTAAGTCAAAGGGCACTCACAAGAAACTTAAACCAAGTCTCTATGCCTATAAAAATCCTCAAAGAGCTTTTTTCAAGAAGTGGGAGGTCACATTTTCAGGATTTTTCTGTAAAAGCTAGTTCTGTTTTCTCTGTTATCTCTAGCCTTCCTCACACAGAAAGCTCTCTTTGTTGAAGTTCACTACCAGGACAGGTATGTGTGTCAAGTGTTTTCTACTGAAAGAGCTACTAATTTGATAGTATATAAGCCATAAACATACACATAAAAATCCTTTGTTGATTCCTATAAGTATCAAACCCATTTAATGCAATATTTTACAAAAGATCTGATTCTATGAAGATTCTAACCGGTTCATCTTAAAAATTGAAGGACTTTTAAAATATATCATTTTCCAAGCCAGCACAGAAGGTAATAGGACAAATTTTCAGTAAGCAATCATATTCAGTTAAGCCCTACAGATTCTGTTATCACCATTAGACAAATCTGTGGCATTTATGTTAGGTGGTGATAACTGCTATAGAGAAAAATAAATCAAGGTAAAGGAGATAGAGAGTGCCAAGGGCTGGGAGTGATTGCTATTTTATAATGGGTGATCAGGGACGATAGCCAATATAAGAGGGAGACTTGTGACTCTGGGGAAAGAATATTTCGGCTAGAGGGAGCAGTAGTTATCAAGCTTTGAAAGTAAGTGTATGTGGCACATTCAAGGAACAACAAGGAGACCAACGCAAGCTAGAGCAGAGTAAAGGAGGTGAAGAATTGTAGGAGATAATGTCAGATCGTGGAGGCAAGGAGGGCGGTCAGATCAAGTAAGGTCTAGTAAGTCAAGATAAGGACTTTGACTTTGAATGAGACAGAAAGCCACTGAAGGATTTGATCAAAGGAAGGACTTGATCTAACTTATGTTTTAAAATTATCACTTTGGCTTTGGAGAAGAAAAGATGCTTATTAGTGATTCTTCCTTTATGATTTGGGGAATTTTAATGAAATAATAATGATAGTTAATATTTATGTGCTAATAAATATTAACTATACTATATTTTTCAAATATTCACTTATTTAATCCTTACCATAAGACTGTAAAATAGGGTCATAATTATCTCCCATTTTACTAATGAGGAAAGTGAAACACAAAGAGGTTCAGTAAATTGCCCAAGGCCATACAGCCACTAAGTGACAGAGCTGGTGTTCCAACCCCGGCAGTCTGACTTTGTTGCCACCACTCTTAATTAACAAAAATGCCGTACCACCCTTGCACTTCAGGGTGGTATTACAGGGAATGTGTGGGTGTGTATTTCTTCAAAGTGTTAAAACCCACCAAGGTATATAAAACCAATGGAAAGAAGTAATGAAAAGAATAGGATTGCAATAGAAATAAATTCTATAGGTAGCTTTCGAGGTAGAAAATAGAACTTGTGGTAGATCATTGACTTGAGGGGAAAAAACTGGCTTCCAACAGGTAAATTAGTGTGTGAAGAGAATTTTATATTGAAGGAAGAAAATTTCTGTAAATATTTAATTAAAAGACTAACTTAAAGGATAGCAAAGGATTAAGATCCAAGTGGCAATATTTGGGCTGGGTGAAAATTCATTGTGGTTGAATAAAATTAAATTTGACTAAGATCAGCAAGTATAAAAAACTAAAGAATTAAAAAGTTTCTTGTCATCCTATTGATGACTAATCCTCTTACACACCACAATATGTTCTGAAAGTACCTTCTTTAGTAATTCTTTACCGATTTGCTTGATTGAACTGGGTTTCAAGATCAGTTCCATTTGAAAGGAAAATGTTTCTAGTGGTGGTATAAGACACTTTTTTTCCTGTTGGGTATTTAAACTGAGTCATCCAATTTGAGACTATTGTGTCACATTTTCCACCTTTCATTCTCCTCAAGAGGCAGGAGTCAGGAGAAACACAAGTGATGAACATTAGTGGCAGAGTGTGTGGTTACAGGAATCAATAAACCACAGGATGCTTCAGATTCTGAAACAGAAAAAAAAAGGGGGTGGGGGATGAAGCCATTCTGTGGAGTCCACAGAAAGAGTGATTGTCTAAAGCTAGTACTCAGAGTTCAAGGACCCAGCCCATAATTAAAGCTTCCCTGTCCTATTATAACTCTTTTTATATAGCCATCCTGAGAGAACCCATAACCTTGACTGTATCTGAATGTTTCACGGAATTAATGTTTTACAAAATAACAATGCAGTTTAGTAAAGAAATAAACACATACTGTGTAAAACTTGAATTGTAATTGCTAGTGTTAAACAGTCCTGCATACAGATTAAAGAAAGCCTCTAGGCTCAGATTTTAAGACCTTAAACCAATTTGTTTTAATCTTTCCATTCTCTTCTGATGACATAAAGCATCACAACCTCCAACACTGTTTAGGATTTGTATTTTGAATTTTTATTTAAAACCTTTCTGCCCCTAGCCTCATTTTAAGTTTCTTTTAATTTCTCCCATATTTAATTGCATAACTCAGGCTAATAAACTTATTGCCAGCTTTTTAATTGGCCCATTTAAAAAAAATTATTTTTATTTATTCATTTTAGAGAGAGAGAGACAGAGAGAGAGAAAAGGGGAGGGAGGAGCAGGAAGCATCAACTCCCATATGTGCCTTGACCAGGCAAACCCAGATTTTCGAACTGGCAACCTCAGCATTCCAGGTCAACGCTCTATCCACTATAGCACCATAGGTCAGGCCTAATTGGCCCTTTAATTGAACAGTAGTCTGTGAATTCTATATTAACCAAACAAAAGAGAAAATGAGAAAAACCCTAACATTGCTACCAGTTTTAACATGTCTCTTGTCTTCATTTCTTCAGTTTTAGTTTTTGTCCACTTAAATCAAGGGGTATTAGTTTAGATAACAACTTTACAGTAGAAGTAAGCTTTTAGAAATAATTTTTAAATTTTTATTGAATTTATTGGGGTGGCATTGGTTAATAAAATTATATAGGTTCAGATGTACAATTCTATAATACATCATATATATATATATATATATATATATATATATATATATATATATATATATATATATATATATATATGGCATTGTGTGTTCATTATCCCAGGTAAAGTCCCCTTCCATCACCATTTATTCCCCCATACCCCCTGTACCTCCCCCACCTCCTTTTCCCTCTGGTAACCACCATACTGTTGTCTATCTCAAGGAGTTTGTTTTTTCTTTGCCTAATCCCTATACCATTTTTACCCAGTCCCCTAATCCTCCTCCCTTCTGACAGCTGTCACTCTGTTCTCTGTATCTATGAGTCTGTTTTTATTTTGTTTATTAGTTTATTTTGTTCATTAGATTCCACATGTAAGTGAAATCATATGGCACTTGTCTTTCTCTGACTGGCTTATTTCATTTACCATAGAACTCTCCAGGTCTATCCATGCTGTTGCAAAGGGTAAGATTGCCTTCTTTTTACAACCAAGTAGTATTCCATTGTGTACATGTATTACAGCATTTTTATCCACTCATTTACTTATGGATACTTGGGCTGCTTCCAAATCTTGGCTATTGCTAAATAATGCTTCCTTGAACATAGGGGTACATATATTCTTTTGAATTAGTGTTTCAGGTTTCTTTGGATATATTCCCAGAAATGGAATTTCTGTGTCATAAGACAGTTCCATTTTTTATTTTTCTGAGGAACCTCCACATTGTTTTCCAGAGTGGCTGCACCAGTCTGTATTCCCACCAACAGTGCAGGAGGATTTCCTTTTCTCTACATCCTCACCAATGCTTGTTTTTTGAGTTATGGATGATTGTCATTCTGACAGATGTGAAATGATATCTCATTATGGTTTTAATTTGCATCTCCCTGTTATTGAGCATTTTTTCATATGTCTATTGGCCATCTGTATGTCCTTTTTGGAGAAATATCTAATTATATCCTTTACCTATTTTTAATTAGATTTTTTTTTGGTGTTGAATTGTATAAGTTCTTGATAAATTTTGGATGTTAACCCCTTATCAGATGTATCATTGGCAAATATTTCTCCCATTCAGTGAATTGTCTTTTCATTTTGCTGATGGTTTCCTTTGCTGTACAGAAACTTTTTATTTTGATGTAGTCCCATTTATTTTTTCCTTTGTTTCTCTTGCTTGAGGAAATATATATTAGAAAAAATATTACTGAGAAAAGTTCAAGATTTTACTGCCTATGTTTTCTTTTAGGCTTTATTATGGCTTTTGAGTCTAATATTTAAGTCTGTAATCCATTTTGAGTTAATACTTGTGTATGGTGTAAGGAAGTGATTAATTTCATTTTTTGGCACATACTTGTTCAATTTAGTCCACACCATTTATTGAATAGACCCTTTACCCTATTGTATGTTTTTGCCTCCTTTGTCAAATACTAATTGACCATAAAGGCATGGGCTATTTCTGGGCACTCTATTCTGTTCCATTGATTTGTTTTTATGCCAGTACCATATGTCTGTTTTTATACCAGTGCCATATTGTTTTGATTACTATAGCCTTGTATATTCTATAGTCTGATATCAGGTCACATGGCTCTTTCAACTTTGTTTCCTTTTTTTTCCAGGATTGTTGTTGCTATTTGTAATCTTTTATAGTTCCATATAAATTTTTGGAATATTCTAGTTCTGTGAAATATGCCACAGATAGGAATTGTGTTGAATCTATAGATTGCTTTGGGTATTATAGACATCTTAATGATGTTAATTCTTACTATCCATGAACATGGTATATGCTTCCACTTAAAGTAGAGGATTATTTAATTGTTTCAGATATGAGACAGAAAATATGACAGGAGACAGTAAGAATGAAGATGAACTAAATAGTTTAAAAAGTCAGTCTTTGAGATTAAAGAGAAGAGGGATGTTGATAGTTGCTAATTGAAGGAGATCTTTCAGTATAAAATCAGTATGTATAGTTGTTCCTTATATATATTTAAAATGAACAGCCCTTTAGCTTGCCTATGAAAAACTGATATTTACTGAGGACTTACTGTATGCCCAGGAGTACTTACTTATCTCAACTGATTTAATCCTCACAACAACCAAATGAGGTCATTGGCATTATTTTCTCATTTTACAGGTGATTTACTAAAGCACAGAGAATGTAAATAACTTGGCCAAAGTTATATACCTTGTGAATGGTAGTGCCAAGTTTCATATTCAGCCTAGCATCAGAGCCTGTGCCTTTAACCAACATGCTAAATCAACTCTTAAGATATAGCAATTTTGTTATACAACAAATTTAATAGTATTTTTGCACATCTTAATATCTTGTGTATCAGAGATGAGGATAGTTTAAAGGTAGAGATGTGCCAAGATACAGATCCTAGCAAGAATGTAATTGCAGCTTTCTGAGTTGGGAACCATGGTACAGTGTCATATCTGATCAGCTGAGAAAGAGAAGAAAATTTCATTTTATACATTCAAGAACTGTTCCAATCTTTATACTGTTTTGTAATAAGACAAATTATAGAAGCTATTTTCTAAAAATTTTTGGAGAACCCTACATAAAATGAAAAGGTATACACAGATGAAATTAATAAGAAATACCAACTTTAGAGGTGTCTTCTATAAAGAAAATATGGGAATGAACACATTGACAATGATCTACTTTACAAAAAAATTTAAATGTTAGTAATAGTTGTGTTTGTTGGTGAGACTATGAGTGATTTTGTGCTTTCTTTCTGCTTTTCTTTATTTCTTATTTTTCTTTTATTAACTTGTTTCCCTATTATAATGAAAGTTATTTTTTAAAGCTTTATGAATTTGAGTGAAGAAATTTAATGAAAGATGATGCCATACTACATTAAAAACTCATTGAGTTCAGAGAATATGTCTTTTTATAACATTCCAAAATACCTATTCTTGCAAATAGTAGCAGCCCAATGTGTAATTATTAACCAAAAACCCTAACTGTGGACTCTTAAATTCACCAAAGAGAGACGTAAAATAAAATTTAGAAAATTGTGAAGAATCTTTAAAAGCTTGTGCATTAGAAACAAGTATTGGGGAATATTGAGTTATGAAACTTAGGGAACCTAGAGCAGAGTAAGAAAAACACACCAGTATCAGCTCCCTATGTCACTGTTATAACAGCACAGCAGCCTCAATTTCCACTAACATTTTCTATTTGTCAAAAATAGCTCTTGTGATTTTACCAGAGACTTTTAAAAAATATAAAGATAACTATAAGAAAATTACAAACTGATCTTTCTCATGAACAAAGGTATAAAAGTTCTAAACAAATGCCAGCAAATTGAATTCAGCAACACATAGAAATTATTATACATTTTGACCAACCAGAATTTATTCCAGGAGCACATAGGTGGTTTAACATTTCAAAATCAATCAATGTAATTTATCATATCAACAGATAAAAAGAGAACCACATGATCAACTTAGTAGATTTTTTTAAAGTCTTTGATAAACTTTAATACCTATTTATAATAAAACCTAGGAATAGAAAGGAACTTTCTTAACCTGATTAAGAGAATCTACAATATCCACTGCAAATTATTCAAAACAAGACAAAGATGCCTGCTGTTGTCACTTCTGTACAGCATTGCACTAGAGGTCCTAACTAGTACAATAAGGCAAGAAAATAAATCACAAGCATGTTAGTATTAGAAAGAAAGGAAGGAAGGGAAGAAAGAAGCAAAAGAAGGAGGGAGAGAGGGAAGGAGGGAAGGAGAGAGGGAGAGAAGAGAAGAGAAGGAAAGGGAAGGGAGGGGAGGGGAGGAAGGGAGGGAGGGAGGGAGGGAGGGAAAGAGAAATTGTTATTTATAAAGGATACTTTAGTACACATGGAAAGTTTAAATGAATTTACAATCTTCATATCTTTAGGATAGGCCATATTTCTTAAACAGAACACAGAGTGCTAACTACAAAGAAAAAAATGATCTCATTGAACTATATATGTCAAAATTAAGAACTTCTGTTCATCAAAAGATACTCTTAAAAACATTTAAAAGACATGTCATAATCATCTGACCAGGTAGTGGCGCAACAGATAGAGCATTGGATTGGGTCACAGGGAACCCAGGATTGAAGCTCCGAGGTTGCCACCTTAGTGTGGCCTCACCAGCTTCAGCACGGGGTTGCTAACTTGAGCGTAGGATCATAGACATGACCACATGGTCACTGGCTTGAGCCCAAGGTTGCTGGCTTGAGCAAGGGGTCACTGGCTCAGGCTATAGCCCCCTGGTCAAGGCATATATGAGAAAGCAATCAATTAACAACTAAGGTGCCTCAATGAAGAATGGATGCTTCTCATCTCTCTCCCTTCCTGTCTGTCCCTATCTGTTCCTCTCTCTATCTGTCTCTCTCTGCTCTCTGTTTCTCTCACTTAAAGACATATCACAATCTAGAAGATATTTACAAAAGATAACATGACAAAAGTCTTGTATCCATAATATACAAATAAGTCCTACAAATCAGTAAGTCAGATAACCCAATGGAAAAATAGACAAGGCCCTGGCCTTGGCTCAGCAGTAGAGCATCGGCCTGGCATGTAGAGGTCCTGGGTTCAATTCCCGGTCAGGGCACACAGGAGAAGTGCCCATCTGCTCTCCACCCTTCCCCCTCTCCTTCCTCTCTGTCTCTCTCTTCCCCTCCCACAGCCAAGGCTCCATGTGAGCAAAGTTGGCCCAGGTGCTGAGGATGGCTCCATGGCTTCCATCTCAGGCACTAGCATGGCTCCAGCTGCAACACAGCAATGTCCCAGCTGGGTAGAGCATTGCCCCCTAGTGGGCTGCCGGGTGGATCCCGGTCGGTCGAATGCAAGAGTCTGTCTGACTGCCTCCTGCTTCTAACTTCGGAAAAGTACAAAAAATAAATAAACAAACAAAAGCCTTAACTGGATGCTTTCACAAAAGAAAATACCTAAATGGCAAGAAACATGAAGAAGTGCTCTCAACCTTATTAGACATAAGGGAAATGCATATTGAAACAAGAAGAATAGCTAAAATACCAAAAGTTGACAAGGAAAAAGCAATTGAAATTTTCAAACACTGCTGGTTGGAGTGTAAATTGATAAAATAAAAAAAAAAGCACTGTGGAAAAATGGCAACAACTACAAAAACGAACATATGCATATCCTATACCCAGCAGTTCCACTCCTAGCGATCTATGTACATGTTCACCAAAGACATTCTCTAGAATGTTTATAGCATATATTTATAATGCCCCAATACCAGAAACAGCCCATATGTCCTTCAACAATAGAATGGATAAATAAATTGTGGTGTAGTCACACAGTGGAGCACTTTATAGCAGAGGTTGGTAAACATTTTTTTTTTATAAAGAACCAGATAGTAAATATTCTGGGCTTTGTGTGCCCTACAAGTTTCTACCCCAACAACCTAACTCTGTCATTGTAGTGTGAAAGCAGCCATAGATAATACTTACACAAGTGTGAATAGCTATATTCCCCACCTCCAAAAAAAGCTTTACTTACGGACATTAAAACTTCAGAGAGTTTTCATATAATTTTCATGTCTTGAATATCTCTTGATTTTTTAACCATTTAAAAATGTGAAAATCTTTTTTTATTACATAGAACATAGAAAAACAGGCAACAGGACAGATTTGGCTTACTGGCCTTAATTTGATGACTCCTGTTCAGCAATAAGAATGAAAGAACAGTCCCTGGCTGGTTAGCTCAGTCGGTTAAGAGCGTTGTCCCAAAACAACACAGTTGAGGTTTGATCCCAGTTAGGGCACACATTGGAAGCAACCAAACACTGCATGACTGAGTGGAACAACAAATGAATACTTCCCTTCCCCCTCCCCTTTCTCTCCCTTCTTCTCTCTGTCTCTCTAAAATACAAAAAAAAATTAAACCCTGGCCAGATAGCTGAGTTGGTTGGAGCATCGTCTTGGAGAATGGAAGTTGCCAGTTCGATTCCCTGGTCAGGGCACATACAGGAGTAGCTCAATGTTCCTGTTTCTCTCTCTCCTTGCCTCTCTCACACTAAAAAAAGAAAAGGGAAAAAAAAGTGAAAGAACACAACTACATGCAGAAATGTGAATTAATCTCACATAATTTTGAGTGCAAAATTTAAACACAAGATAATACATGCTGGATCAGTGGTCCCCAACCCCCGGGCTGCAGACCGGTACCGGTCTGCAGAGAAAGAATAAATAACTTACATTATTTCCATTTTATTTATATTTAAGTCTGAATGATGTTTTATTTTTAAAAAAATGACCAGATTCCCTCTGTTACATCTGTCTAAGACTCACTCTTGACACTTGTCTCAGTCACGTGATACATTTATCTGTCCCACCCTAAAGGCCGGTCCATGAAAATATTTTCTGACATTAAACCGGTCCGTGGCCCAAAAAAGGTTGGGGACCACTGTGCTGGATGATTCCATTTATATAAAATTCAAAAGTAGACAGAATTAATCTATGGTGTTTGAAGTCAGAGACTATCCTTAGGGTATTTGGTAGTGATAGCACAAAGACGGCTTCTGGAACAGTCAGAAAATATTCTGCTTCTTAGTCTGAATGCTGGTTACACAGGGTGTGCAATGAGTGCAAATTAAACTCATAGAGTACACTTTTGTATACTTTTCAGTGTGTATGTTACTTGAATAAAATACTGTATTAAAATGGGAGGCTATTCTATGTTATTGAAGAAGGGAAAGAAAGGGGTATGAGGAAAGTGATACAGATGGACTTTGTTGCTGAGGGTATCTCCAAAAGGAAAATGTCAGAGGATCATTCCCCATTTCATTACATCTCCAGCCTTTTCTAGCACCTCCGAATACGATCATTTCCTTCTAATGTCTTTGGATCCTGCTAGTACTACAGTAATTACTAAATCACACTAAGTCCCAACCATGCAGCCTTGAGAAAAATACAGCCTTTTTATCTTATGCTAGAGACCTGAAATTTAATTTTTATTTTTTATACCCAAAGAATGAAAATAAAATTTATCCAAAAAGACATAATATATATTTAAACTTATATGATTTCAATTCCCCTGGGTTGGTTTCATTGTTTCAGTGGTATTCGTAGTAGATACAAGAACTAAATTGGGGGTTTGCTACTACAGCCAACAGGCAGATTTAGCTGCTGGATTCCATGAATTTTGAAATAATTTTTAAAACTGAAAATGTATAGATGGTAAAGCAAGCTGTTATATAATTAGAAATCAATAAAAGAATTTTTCTTTTTTTTTTGTCTATTTGTCACTAAGGCTAGGGATAAGATAAATATAGTTTTTTAAAGCTAGAATACTGTACTTGCTGAATACACTCTCTTTACAGCTCCTTGGGGTATTTGCATAATGTAACATTAACTTATTATCCATTGCTCTTGCAATTCACTTTCTATGAAATGTGACTAAGAATTTTTTGATCAAATTTCTTTTGTTTAAAAACTGCTTTATGTATATATTTTTTGTCTTCTTGAATTGTCACCGAATCACAGACCAGCACATACAAACCATTGCAGTCTGATTTCCAGAATTTTTTAGTTTAAGAAAAAAACAACACCCTGCTGCTTATGGCTATGATACCTGGTATTATTTATGGGTTTTCATAAAAAAAAGAGGGGGTGAGAAGAAAATATACAGTACTCTCTGGCCTCTATCTACCTTCTCCTCCTTCTCTATTCCCCCTCTCCACAGGAGGAAGTTTAATTTTAAATGATAAATGTGGAAATTAGAGACCATCGAGAAAATCCAATTTGGTGAGGAGTTTTAAAAATCCCATAATAAACGCAGAGTGAAATGTATGATTTAATGCAGGGCACCAATGGCTGCTATTATGGGCTATTAGCAAATCGGGGCTGAGAGTGAATCTTTATCACTTGGTGAGTGCGGGTCGGTCCTGCCTTTCCCTCTGCTATTGATTTGTAGCCGCTTGTCATAATGACACCGGGAAGCAATGAATGGAAGATGTGCTTTTGATAGGATTCAGGGGGGTCTTGGAGGGGGGAGAGAAAATTCAGCAAGTTTTCTATCTCTTCTGCCTGATTAGATTTTTTCTTCTTTTAAGAGCTTTCACATTCCAATAAAAATGCTAAATCAGCTCTGTACCAGAATTGTTAGGGTATAAATAGCTAGTCACATTTAAGGAGGAAAAGATATAGAAATACCAACCAGACTATGCAATGTTAGATGAATTTGACTTTATAGAAATGGAGTTGTGCATGCGTGTATGTGTGTGTGCGACTGAACACGAGCTGTTTGAAGGAATGTTGAGGCATAACACTGTATAAAGATACACCTATATTTTTGTAAGGATGTGATGCTTTGCATCCAATATATGATAGAAGGTGGTCTAGCTTTATATGAATGTGCATTTTATGAAGAGGCTACATTTTCTTTTTGTTTATGTGAGTGTGTATTTAGTTTCATAAAGGACACATAGAAAGAGGTACACTTGTGCTAATGATTAAGAAAATTAAACCCCCTAAATATAATTGGTCATAGCGGAGCTTTACTCAAAATTTTTTTTAACAAAGGGAAATCATACTGTTTGAAAACAAAGGTGCTCATAAGGTGGTTCAATGGGGAAAAAAGACTTCTCTATAGAAAATGTACATAAAATTTTCTTTAGAATGAGCTCGTTGTGGTTAGGTGGAAATGGTTACAGCCTTAGTTTTTTTCATTCTACGCCTTTAAGAGGAAACAAAACTGCTTTTCTTCCAAGTTCTTTCATTCCAAGATAATACAAAGCATTAGAGTCGCTGTCTCATGCATACAGGCAGTATGATAATAAAGCAATGGATACAGCAAATGTGAGCATGGAGGGAGGAGTGCATTCAATGAACATATTAGACCATTTTGTTAGCTCTATCATGTGATAAAACCCTCCTTCTTGCCTACCTTCTTGCCTGCTTTATTTCTCAGGCAAGTCTAAATGAGACTTTTAGTTCGAAGAGCACAAATATTTCTCCTACAGTAAGTAGAATACCACTGTTAGACACTTGTTAAATGCTTGTGGTTATAATGTGTCCCTTTATCTTTACTAGTTGAGGAAAAGTAAAAAACATTAAAATACACTGTTACCCTTAAGCAGGAAGCAGGTATGGAAAATAAATACCATCTGGATCCTTAAAAGCAAACTTAAATACCACCAGGTTTTCTAATCTATTGAAATATACCATGAGCCCAACCTGTGGTGGTGCAGTGGATAAAGCATCGACCTGGAATGCTAATGTCACAGGTTTGAAACCCTGGGCTTTCCCAGTTAAGGCACATATGGGAAGAAGCAACTACTAATGAGTTAATGCTTCCCACCCCTCCTCCCTTGGCCCTCTCTCTCTCTCTCTCTCTCTCTCCTTTCTCTAAAATCAATAAATAAAATCTTTAAAAAAAGAAAGAAAAATAGAAATATACCAGCCCCATGGCTCAGTGGTAGAGCTTCAACCCAGCGTATGGAAGTCCCAGGTTCAGTTGTCGGTCAGGGCACACAGGAGAAGCAACCATCTGCTTCTCTACTCTTCCCCCTCCCCCTCTCTCTAGCTTTCTCTCTCTCTCTTCCTCTCCCACAACCATGGCTTGAATGGTTCGAGAAAAGTTGGCCTCGGGTGCCAAGGATGGCTCCGTGGCTTTGCCTTAGGCACTAAAATAGCTCGGTTGCCGAGCAACAGAGCAGTGGCCTAGATGGACAGAGCATTGTCTGGTAGGAGTCTTGCCAGGTGTATCCCAGTCCGGGCACATGCAGGAATCTGTCTCTGTCTCTCCACCTTTCACTTAATAAAAATAAGTAAATAAATAAATAAAGGAAAGAAAGAAATATACCATGAAAACATGATATAGGCTTGATTTGTAGAATTTAAAGTCAGAGAACCTAAAAGTCACCTTGAAAAAAAATGGAACTATTTATATAAATAAATATGTATCTCACATCTGTAAAATAAAAACAGCTGAGTTCTATTCTAGGTATTGATTTCACTAAAGCTGTGGGGGGTGTACGTGTGTGTGTGTGTGTGTGTGTGTGTGTGTGTGTGTATGATTTAAAAACGAGTAAATAGTAAATATGTTCATTTATAGAGATGTGGATCAAGAACAGATAGACTATTTATCTGCAGTTAGAACCTTGTGCAATATAGGTACTACTTCCTGTTAGCCATATCCCCTACCTGAAAGGACCTTATGAACATGTGCACCTTTTCAGACTTTTGAAACAATGCGTTTTAACAAAGAAGGTTTCACAGGCTATGTAAATAGCTGTCAGAGTTCATACACTCCCATCCTCCGTTTAAGGACTATGCCTAAACCATGATAAATTAGAATGTTGCCATTTATTATGTATCATTTATTAAAAACTAATTAGGAACAGAAAAAGACATTTCTCTATTTCAGTGGGCGTATTATTTTATTGTATATAGTAAGTGATTATTGTTTGATCTATATATGGCTGTTTCATACTACAATAATTACCTGTATTAAAGTAATAATACCATATAGCCTTTGTTCTGATGTAAAAGCATAATTAATCATTCCAAGAGCACAATGAGGTACTAGTTTTAATATTTTATATTTGTTATGTGACTTCTACTGTTATTCAACCAAAAGTAATAGAGTTAAAATAGTGATGTGAAACATTTTTATTTTTCTTTCCCTAAGGTTGTATAAAATATAAATGTAAGATATCTCATTCTATAAACTGGGGTAAATATATATTTCATAACTTGGATAATTTTTCTGAAATATCCATACTACCATTTGCTAGGAAGTCTATGAAAAATATAACACAGTTTATTGTTGGTTTATTATGTTCAGTAGTTAATTCCTCTTAAAGAATGACAGGGTAAACATTTTTCTACTATTGAACATTGTGCATGTTTAAGGCTTATAAGTAAACCATCAACAATTTTTCTGATTGAGATTAACTTAATTAAATACATGAAATGAGATTATAGTTTGTTTATAGAATGCTTTCACATATATGAAGTGCTAGTATCATTGTTATGGTTGTTTTTATTATAGTTGAACAAGATAGAGATAAGTGGTAGAAGAAAAATGGCCAGGGTTTATACATATAAATAGAATGAAGAAAGGGAGAAACCTAAGACAAGAATAAATCTTTGTTTTGTGTAAATAGAAGACTAAAAATAAGGCAAACAAGATAGAAAAGGAATTAGAAATTCTTGGACATAAGCATATTAACAAATAACAGATAATAAACATAGTGCATTGAAGAAACTATAGAGATAAATGGAAATGGAGATAGTAAGCAGAATTTAACCTAATGTTTTTTACATCCACTTTCTTCTTAAGTTTTGTGGGGTAGCAGAAGAGCAGGATCTTGAACAAAAGTGTTCACAGCACAATAAAATTTCTATAAGCTCTGCACATTATCACACTAGTACTCTCCCATTATCAACACTCCTTTGTATTTTCTGGCAAGAGTTATTGCCCCTGTTTGATGGAGAGGCTGAATCACAGAGGAGATCACTCTGACTTTGTCAAGGTCAATGGTATATTGGAAAGAAATGAAACCCAGAGTTTTTAACTCCAAGACAGACCAGATTCCCTTATGCGCTGAACCTGGATCCATCGGCATGCCCACTCGGCCTCTCTGGGGCATTGTTGTGCTGCAATCGGAGCCATTCTAGCACCTGAAGCAGAGGCCATGGATCCATCCTCAGTGCCTAGTCCAACTTTGCTCCAATGGTGCCTTGGCTGTGGAGGGGGGGAGACAGACAGAGAGAGACTGAGAGAGAGACAGAGAAAAAGGGAAAGAGAAAGGAGAGAGAGAAGGGTGGAGAAGCAGATGGGCACTTCTCCTGTGTGCCCTGACCGGGAATCAAACCAGGACATCCACACACCAGGCTGACACTCTACCGCTGAGCCAACCGGCCAGGGCCTCGTGTCCCTTTTATACTGATTTCTCTGTCTTCAGTTGTTAGTTTGCTAGAGCCTCTGTTCTATTCGGACACTAGTCAAGGATTTAGATAACAGTACTTGAAGGCCGTGCCTGAAGACTATATCATCTCTAAATGTTGTCCTAGTCTAGAAACATTAGGACGACACTACCTTTTGTTTGTGTTGCTTATATTTTTAGAATGGTATTGCTTAATGTATTTTGTTGAATCACTTTTTCATCCATTGTGCACATTTAGCCTTATTTACTACGCACAAGGAGGAATAACATACCTCTTCCCACCTCCCCGCAAAACACAAACTAAACAAAAAAAGGAAACAAAACTAATAGATCTATGAATTCTGATTCTCCCTTCAGTGTTCTTAGCTTCCTCATTCACCAGAATATAATTTCAGAGAACTTATATTACCCATGTTATAAGCCAAGTATCTGATTGATCCTTTAATTATTAAACAGAATGATAGCCATATATAAACATGCATACATAAACAGACATGCCACATACATACATATGCATCAATGTGCTTATTAGTGTTTTTGGAGTATTTAGCTTTTCCTAATCTTTCTCATGCTCTGCTTTAATTCAAATTGCATAGGCTCTTTCAAAAGTTTAGGAAAAAATGATGCCGAAGATGAAGTGGCAGTTTATGAAGTTTCCAATCTCATCGTCTAAATTTCTTGGTGAAAACACTGATTCCTTTACTCCTTTAAATTTCTTTGTGCTGGTGTCAAATCTGTTTAAAGGAATATATTACCACTATGTAATGCTGCCTTTTGGAATATTTCATGTTTTCTTTTTCCTGGAATTAAAGATGCACTCAACCCTTGGGTTATTTGTTTTTCTATATCCTCTCTTTTAGATTTCGATTAAGCATGAACAAAATTTTTACTATGTCATCAGAAATATAAAATTTCAATACAACTAGGTTTTTCAAATGTTTTTCATAGGATACCACCAGACAAAGTAGAAAAGTTTGCAGAGATTGAGAGGTTGAGAGAAGCAATTTTTGTCAGTGCTAACTTTTCTCTGAGAAAATGAACACCTGGTTTTTTTTAGGTACTAAGCACACTAAAATTTGGTGAATTATTTTTTTAAAACTAGCCTTTAAACCAAAAGGATGTTACTTTAAAAATAGTTATACCTCATTTCATTAAAGTTTTGTTGAAAAAAACCCTCACTCTTTAATATATTGTGATAGTCTTAGCTAACATTATAAGCCATAAAATTGCTCTAAAGCATCACTCATCTTTCTTTCTGGGCTACAGTTCCAAAGAAACCCTCAGTCCCAATATAAGCAGAACAATTTGTGGGGGGGAAAAATTATATGAGCACTTTTTATTTGCAAGACAGCACTAGAGGGCACTCGTCAGCAGGTTGCAAGATAAGGTCTTTCCTACTGGTCTCAGAACCTGACTTGGTAATGGAGGCTTGAGGAGCTGGGGTGGAAAGGCAGCATTTAACCTTTTCTAAGATCTGCTTTTCCCAAAAGGCTAGAAAATCACAGTTAATACCAATAATAAAATACAATGTCTCTTAAAATACATTCTTAGACTTTTCCATGAAGCATGTATTTCTTAGAAATTAATCATCTCAATTATATCTCTCCTTTCTATATGAATTAACAGTGAGATTGATTATTTTATTGTATTGTATTATTAAGTATTGTAAGGTTGCTCCTCCATGTTTCTGTTTATGTAAATAGCCTTTTCTACATTACGTGAATAGAGAAAAAATAACTGTTGGCACTTCATTTCTGAAAAAAAGGAAGTATTTTTTCCTTAATTTAAAAAGGCTGAAATTAAATCTAGAGTAACATTTTTTAATCCTTTTTCATTAACATTTTTCCTGTCTTTCCTTCACTGTAAATGGAAATCTCTTCCTTTTTTCCTTTGGTGTTTACCTTGAAGCAACCTCTTTGCATACCATTCTAATCCTTATTCTTTTTCTTTTCTCATAGTCCACAAAAGGGATGTGATCTCAAAACATCTTTTCCCTTAAAACCCTTTTTTACCTTTTTTCTCTCTTTAACATTCTCATTTTCCCTTTCTTAATACACCATAGTATAAGGCTGCAGGGATACGAATGATCCATCTAAAGGTTATTAACTCAGTCTTTGTAACAAAAATTTTGAATCCATATAAACAGTTGGCATTTAAATATCTACTACAGTAGAGATGAGCTGACACATCACCAATGTTAGTTATAGTTTAGAGGCAACAAAGCATAGGAATTAAGAGATTAGGTTTTGGAGTTAGATCAACTTGAGTTCCTATTGCTTATGTGTGAGCAAATTATTTAACATCCATAGGTCTTAGTTTCCCTCTGTAAAAATGGAAAGAACGGTAATAATAGTAATAACAGTTAAACTCACAAAGTTGAAGATTGAAGAAAAATATATTAATATATATACATACATACATATATTTATCAAGCACACTATAAACAATAAAAAACTATTTGCAAATAGTTATTATTTGAATTTAGCTGTGATCTCTAATAACTAATATTGCCCCACTGGTTTAATTTTTTTGCACTGCCTATTTGTGATAAAGTCTTAAAATCATTTACTTGATTTTTGTTAACTTTCAAGCAACAGCAACAAAAAATTCACTGTGAAACCAGAAATAGCATTGTCTTAACTCTTGAAAAACCTTTGGGGCCCTGGCCGAATAGCTCCATTGGTTGGAGCATTATCTGACAGTGCAGAGGTTGTGGGTTTGATTCCTGGTCAGGGCACATACAGGAACAGATTGATGTTCCTGTCTCTCTCTCTCTCTCTCTCTCTCTCTCACTAAAATCAATCAATAAATAAAAAAAGAAAAGAAAAGAAAAATCTTGGGAAATAAAAAACATGGCCAGGGCCAAGACCCAAGGTAAGGATAGCAAGATGTCTATGTAGCAAAATTTAAAGGAAGCACTTGCTCTTAAGTGTTATCTATGTACTTGTATGACCCTGAGACTGAGTGCTTCCTTAAATTTTGGACCCTAGGCATTTCTCTTGCTTTACTCCAGTGTGGGTTCTAAAACTAATCTGAATTTTCAATTTGGCTTTTGCCTTAAGTTCATGGAACCAATGCTTATCAAAAAGATAGTTTGCATAAGGCTCAGTCTCCCTGAGGGTTTGGGCACAGAACAGTTTAAAGAACCTTATTCAAGACCTTCCAGTTTATAGACTGACTTGAGGACTCAATATGTCTTTGTTATTCAGATGGATATTTAACCCCCAATAAAAATGCTTTAAATATCTTGAATGTTAAATATTTTTGTCAGATATATTATGACGTAAAAATCCAACTTTAGCCATTAAATCTTTTGGTGAATTAAATTTATCTCTGGCACAGCATGTTTTAGGGCATTCTTATAAGGTTACCAATCATCCTTATTACACACAGGCCCTTTTAGCTGAAAATGACTAAAGTAAAATAAGAATTAACAGTGTTATATACTATGCTTTTATAGATGCTTATAATGTTCTTTATACCACTTATGTAAGTTTTGACAATTTACTCTTATAATTATTTGATTAAGGTGTATACACTATGGGAATGCAGTCTGTGTCTAATTTTGCTCTCAACGGAATCACCTGTACCAACAAAGCTGGCCAAACATAGTAAATATTGTCACATGAGAGGGTAAAAGTAATATCACTTGATAAAGAATGGCAGTATTCTAGATCTTTAGATATGAAGAAACCTTAGAAAGCATTTAATCATATATATTTGTTTTATAGATTAGTAAGCAGCATATTAAGATATACCTTTCTCTTACAAAAATTTTAGTTTGGAAAAAGTTTTGACTAGATCACAATCATAGAAATGAAAGTCAGGGCGAATCTTTAAGTAGGCAGCCATAACCTTGTGAACTAATCAGTTGTGTTTTTATCATTTCTATTTAATGAACCATTAGGGGTCTTTGCAATTACTCTGTGTCCTATATGGCTTCATCACTTCGGTAGCTTATAATTTATTTATTATCTACTCTTCAATTTGTCTATTTCTCCATTGCATCACAAGATGTGTATGTGTGTGTGTGTATGTGTGTGAATGTGAATTTATTGTCTTTTCTTTCCTTTATCCTCATTCACCATGAAATCTGTATGTTGAGGTATGACATAAAAGATGACAGGAGTAAGATGGAAGCTGAAGTTTGAGAGGGACTATTCTATATCATAAAACAGGAAATAAAAGTCAGAAGGCAGGATATTTGCAAGAAGGTAAAACAAAGTATTTTAATGCCTTGCAGAACAACGTAGAAAGCCAAAGAGCCATCACTCCCATCCTAACAATAAGCCAAAGCCAGGTAATAATAAAAATTATATCTTTCTTGAACCCATTTAGAGTTTAGGTTAACTGAATTCCAAAGAGTGATTAGCTCCTCTAAAGAAGTAGAACATACAAGTTGTTTTAACTTTGTCATAGTAAAAAAGAAGACAAGGGCTTCTATTAGAATAAAGAGAAACAAAATTAAAATTTTACCAAGTTCTTAATGTCCTACCAAAGATAAGTGAGACATTTTAGAATTCCTAAAAGTTGCAGACACAAATGGTGTCTGCACTCATTTGCAAGGCCTTTTTCATAGACTTCTACTACATGGTCCTGGGAGGATCTTTAGAAGGTCAGTAGATGGGAGAGGTCTTCTCTTGTTTATACTCAAGCATGAAATCCTTATTTTCAGGACACTTTTCTCATACAAAGCAGAAGTCTTAAGCCACTGGGGTGGGACAAGCAACTCTCCCCTAAGATTCAGGCAAAGATTCACTGCTTTAAAAGGGGTAGATACGAAATTCATCACCCCTATAGGATAGGAGATATGTATCATTATGGAGGAGTTGAGTCTCAATTTAGTCAGTAGTTGAGGATAGATAATTTTTTTACTTCAGTCTCTGCAATACTACAAACAATGTCCAGGATTCAATAAAAAATTATCAAACCTACAAACTCAAGAGAAAACAATTCCAAAAAGGAAAGCTGTTAAGAGAACTAGACTGAGAGGTGATATAGATGTTGGAAAATGTATAGCAACTCTAAAATGCTATGATTAATTATGATTAATAAGCTTAGGGAATCTAGTAGAAAGGGTGAATGACATTCATGAACATGTAGGGCATTTCAGGAGAGATGAAAACTATAAAAATTTTTAACAGATGTGCTAAGAAAAAAATATCACAGAGGAAGAATTCCTTTGATGACTCATCAACAGGTGAACCTTAAAATAGTTCATTAGAAATTATTCAAAGTGAAAGCAACAGAAGGTAGAAAACTGAACAAGGTATTCAAGGACTGTGTGACAGTATTAAACAGTCCAGTTTATGTGTAATTGGAGTCCCATTAAAAAAAAGAAAAAGAGAACTAGAGAGAAGAAAAATTTGAAGATATAAAATTGAGTTTTTCCAAAATTAAGTAGAAAAAGTACCACAAATTCAAGAAGACAAACAGAATAAAACACAGATACATGTCCTATGGGACGTCATATTTAAACTGCTAAAAAAATAATGATAAAGCAGAATATAATCTGAAGACAGACAGAGAGATAAGGAATATATTACAGAGAAAGAAAGATCAAAATTACAGCACACTTCTCATTGGAAACCGTACAAATTGAAAGGCAATGTCCAAATATCTTTAAAGTACAGTACTGAAATAAACTCTCAATCTAGGGAAAATTAGAAAGGAATAAAGATGTGTCAATAAACAGAAGTTGTGAGAATTCTTTGCCAGCAGACATGTGCTTCCACTTCTCCAAAGAGTACATGCAGGTGACCAGTAGACATGAAAAAATGTTCAATGCCACTAATCATCAGAGAGCTGCACATTAAAACCACAATGAGATATCACCTCCTACCTGTCAGAATGGCTGTCATAAATAAATCAACAAACAGGTGTTTACGAGGATGTGGAGAAAAGGGAACCCTCCTGCACTGTTGGTGGGAATGCAGATTGGTGCAACCACTGTGGAAAGCAGTAGGGAATTATCTCAAAAAATTAAAAATGGAACTGCCTTATGGCCCAGCAATTTCAATTCTGGGAATTTATCCAAAGTAACCTGAAACACTAATTTGAAAGAATATATAGCCTGACCTGTGGTGGTGGAGTGGATAAAGCATTAACCTGGAACATTGAGGTCACTGGTTCAAAACCTGGGGCTTGCCTGGTCAAGGCACATATGGGAGTTGGTGCTTCTTGCTCCATCCCCTGTCTCTCTCTCTCTCTCTTTCTCTCTCCCTCTCCTACTGCTCCCTAAAATAAATAAATAAAGTCTTTTTAGAAAAATTTTTTAAAAAAGAAAGAATATACAGGGTGTCCTAGGGTTATGACAGTCTCGACAGGTGACATTTCGAGTTTACGATTCTCATTACCATAAAAACAAAAAAGTTGAGATGTGAATGTTTGGCTTACACCATTGGCATCATACTTATGGACTACATGGGCAAACTAGTTCCAGACTAGCCTGGAACAATTCTTTAAGAAAGCATACAAGCCTGCCACACATCCTGTACCCTCTACATCAGCTGCTTCTTGAGATGAAACACCTGTATAGGTAGAATCATCTCCAGCATCTACTGTATGTTCCTTAGGCAATCCTGATTCACCTGACCCAGTATCTCCAGCACCTTCTGCAGGTCCTCCTGCCTCTCCAGCTTCCTTCTCCTAATAGGTCACTCTCTCCCACCTTGCAATGTCCCTTCCAGTGTGCAAGCCAATCACAGGAATAAATGCAAGGAATTTCTTTACAGTAATTTTTTGTCATTTTTTCTGTTACTATAGTACAGTATATTTATGTCCTTTTCCTTTTTCTGTGGATTCATTGTGTTTTTATGTTCTAGATTATGATTTTACATCTGTGTTAGAATAGGTAAGTGACTTAGGCTAGGGTATGTTTCAAATTACACCAAAATTTGGGTTACGTCACTGTCGTAGGAACAGAAATGTGTCATAACCCAAGGACCACCTGTATTCACCCCTATGTTCACTGTGGTGTTATTTTCAATGTCCAAGATTTGGAAGCAGCCAAAGTATCCATCAGTAGGTGAATAGATAAAAAGCTGTGGTACATTTACACAAAGAAATACTACTCATCCATAGAAAGGAAGAAAATCTTACCCTTTGCACACCATGGATGGACCTGGAGAGCATTATGCTAAGTGAAATAAAACCAGTCAGAGAAAGACACATCCATATGATTTCACTCATATGTGGAATCTAATGACAAAATGAACTAACAAGCAAAATAAAGATAGAGGGCAGGCTGTAGGGGAGGGAGGGTGTTCTGGGAGTGTTGGAGGGATTAAGCAGAAAAAGAAAGAAAAGAGAAAAAAACTCATAGACATGGACAACAGTGTGGTGATTGCCAGGGGAGGGAGTATGGGGAAACATGGAGGAGGGTAAGGGGAGGGGGGTAAGTGGTGATGTAAGGACACTTAACTTGGGATGCAAAGCACACAATGCACTACAGATGATTTGTTGTAGAATTGTGCACCTGAAACATGTATAATTTTGTAAACCAGTATCACCCCAATAATTTAAAAGTATTTATTTTTTAAAAAGGAAAGGAGTTGTACAGGAAGTCATTTAGGCAGAGGCATTATGATACAGATCCTACTGTATCATATGTCAAATGTCAAATCTTGGACATTGAAAATAATACCGCAGTGATACCAAATAGAAATTTGGATCTGCACAAAGAAACAAAGAACACCAAATATGGAGGGGTATATGTTGGTAAATATAGAGAAATTTTTTTCTTATGTATAATTGATTATGTAAAGCAAAGTTAACAAATTATAGTTCATGAGCCAAATTTGACTCATGGCCTATTTATGCACATCCTGTGAATGAACAGTGGTTTCTATCTTGGTTTTTTATTTTTTACATTTTAAAGGTTTGTAAAAAGAAATAAAGATAAAATATAATAGAAACTAAATGGACCCAAAGAGCCTAAAGTATTTACTATCTGATCTTTAAAAAAAAAAAGTTTGTCATCCTCTACTCTGAAACAGTAATATACGGGGGTGGGCAAAAGTAGGTTTTTCAGTTGTGAGTACACAAAATACAGTTTATTCTAGTATCATATTTACTTATTAATTATTGCATTATTTATTTGTATTATGTAAACCTACTTTTGCCTACCCTGGTATTACAGCATTTAAACATTTGTAGAAGTACATCGTACAACAATGATAAACACAAAATACAGAGGATGAAATGGAAGTAAACTGGCATAAATTTCTAACACTGTACATTAAGTGATACAATATTTTTGAAGGAAAACTGTGATAAAATAAGTATGTATATTTAAACCCTATAGCAATTACTACATTAAAAACAGAGGGATAATTATTAAGTCAGCAGTAGAAATAAAATGGAGCCATAAATGAATACGCAGTAAATCCAGTAGAAAATAGTATCATATGGCAGGAGGAGAAAGAATGGACTAGGAAAAACTGACTGCAATACAGTAGATGTAAATCAATCTTAGTCACAGACAACATGATACAAAGTCAATATACAAAAATCAGTTTTATTTCTATTTCTTTATAGTAGCAATGAATATTTGGAAATTGAAATTTTTAAAAATTCCATCAAAAACCATGAGTAAGAAGGATAAATTTAACAAAAAGTGCAAGATTTTTACACTGAAAATTATAAGACGTTGCTGAGGAAAATTAAAGAAGACCAAAATAAATATAGAGAGATATCATATTTATTTATTGGAATATTAAAAATTAGTAAAATATTAAATATTAGTAAAATATAGATTTAGTGCAATTGCAATGAGTTTCAGCATCCTTTTGAAACAGAAATTGACAAGTTTATGTGAAAAGCAAGGGAATGAATGAAGGACAAAGCTGGAGGGCTTGCCCATTGATTTACAGACTCACATAAAAATCTATAGAAATAAAGAAAGTGTGGTGTTTGCATATAGTTAGATCTACAGATCAATAGAACAGAAGAGTGTACAGAAAGAGACCCTCATATATATGGTCAATTGATAATTGACAAGGGTGCCAAGTTGATTCAAATGGGGAAAGGGTAAAACTTTCAAAAAATGGGCTGAAAAATTTGGGAATCCATATGCAAAAAAGTGAAGGGATAATGGGGAGAGAAAACATAAACCTTGACACATACCTCATACCTATACAGAAATTTCCTAAATGGAGTGAGTGAACTATAAAATATATAAAGGACTATGTAGAAGAAAATGTGACCTTGAATCAGGCAAAGATTTCCTTAAAGGGAAACAAAGACAGTAACCATCAAAGAAAAACATTGATGAATAGGATTTCATCAAAAAATTTTAAAAACTTTCTCTTCAAAATGTTAAAACCAGCCCTGGCCGGTTGGCTCAGCGGTAGAGCGTTGGCCTGGCGTGTGGGGGACCCGGGTTTGATTCCCGGCCAGGGCACATAGGAGAAGCGCCCATCTGCTTCTCCACCCCCACCCCCTCCTTCCTCTCTGTCTCTCTCTTCCCCTCCCGCAGCCAAGGCTCCATTGGAGCAAAGATGGCCCGGGCGCTGGGGATGGCTCCTTGGCCTCTGTCCCAGGTGCTAGAGTGGCTCTGGTTGTGGCAGAGTGATGCCCCGGAGGGGCAGAGCATCACCCCTGGTGGGCAGAGTGTAGCCCCTGGTGGGCGTGCCGGGTGGATCCCGGTCGGGCGCATGCGGGAGTCTGTCTGACTGTCTCTCCCCGTTTCCAGCTTCAGAAAAATACAAAAAAAAAAAAATGTTAAAACCAAAAAGACACTTGAAAAATGTACAGTTTGTTGAACCACGTCAACCTAATAAATTTTTCTTAATTTAAAAAAAAGATAACCTACAAACTCAGAAAATCTTTTTAAAACACAAAGCTAATAAAGGACTTCTATTCAGAGCATTTAAGAACTCTTAAAGCACAACAATAAAAAGACAACAAATTTTAAAATGCGGAAAACATTTGAGCAGACATTTCATCAAAGTAGATGGAAAATAAACAGTAAAAATGTTTAACATTCTTAGTCCTTAGGGAAATGTCAAGTAAAACCTACAATGAGATACCACTGCTACATCTATTAAAAAGACCCTAACTGCTGGGAAGATGTAGAAAAACTAGTATTTCCAAACTTTGCTGATAAGAATGCAAATGGTACATTCTTTTTGGAAAATATAAATATATAATTTGGTAGTTATAAAGGTGAACTCAAATTTTAACATGTGACCTTGAAATTCCCATTTCTCGATATTTATACAAAAGATATAAAAAACCTGGAAAAAGTAAAACTATAGGAATAAATCAGATAAACAGTCACCAGAAGCTGGAAGTGGGAGGGGGAGATTGATAATATAAGGGCATGAGGGCCTGACCAGGCAGTGGCACAGTGGATGCCACTGGGATGCATAGGACCCAGATTCAAGACCCTGAGGTCACCAGCTTGAGTGCAGGCTCTTGTGATTTAAGCAAAGCTCACCAGCTTGGACCCAAAGTCGCTGGCGCAAGCAAGGGGTTACTTGGTCTGTTGAAGGCCCAAGATCAAGGCACATATGAGAAAGCAATCAATGAACAACTAAGGTGTCACAACAAAAAACTGATGATTGATGCTTCTCATCTCTTTTTGTTCCTGTCTGTCCCTATCTATTCCTCTCTCTGACTCTCTCTCTCTCTCTGTAAAAAAATAAAATAAAATAAATGAAAAAAAAATTAAGGGCATGAGGAACTTTCAGGAGTGATGGCAATATGCTGTACCTTGATTGTGATGGTGGTTTCATGATTCAATACATTTGTCAAAATTTATGGAGCTGTACACAGGAAGGGTGAATTTTACCTACCTTGAAAAAGACAGCAGGTCGTGACATCAGAGAAATGGCACCGTGAGGAGGGCTCTCGATACCTCTCCCCAAAATTTCAACAACTAGAGACATAAAAACAATCCCAGGAGCATCTGAAATACACATACACCAAACAAAGTGTTATTAATAAAACCACCCTCAGATGCCATTAAGGAAAAGGAAATCGAATATCATGGATACAAAAGACAGAGATGTAGCACAGATAGATGAGGAAAAATCTATAGAAAAAAATTTTAATAGATTGGAAACCTTGGAATTAAATGACAGAGAATTTAAAATAGAAATCCTAAAAATACTCAGAGATATACAAGAAAGTGCAGAAAGGCAATTTAGGGAGCTCAAAAAACAACGAACAGAAAGAATATATTACCAAGAAAATTGAAACTATGAAAACGGATCAAACAGAGATGAAAAACATAATTTATGAACTGAAAAACGAGGTAACAAGCTTAGCTAATAGAACAGGCCAGATAGAAGAGAGAATTAGTGACATAGAAGACAGGCATCTAGAGGCACAACAGAGAGAAGAGGAGAGAGACTCATGAATTTAAAAATATGAGAAAGCCCTACAAGAATTGTCTGACTCCATCAAAAAGAGCAACATAAGAAAAACAGGTATATCAGAAGGAGAAGAGAGAGAAAATGGAAAGGAGAACATATTCAAACAAATAATAGACAAGAACTTCCCAAGCTTATGGAAAGAACTAAAGCCTCAAATTCAAGAAGCAAACAGAACACCGAGTTATTTTAACCCTAACAAACCTACTCCAAGGCACATCATAATGAAATTGGCACAAACCAAGAACAAGGAAAAAATTCTCAAGGCAGCCAGGGAAATACAACATATAAAGGAAGGCCTATTAGATTATCATCAGATTTCTCAGCAGAAACTCTACAAGCTAGAAGAGAGTGGACCCCAATATTTAAAGATCTGAAAGAGAAGAACTTCCAGCCAAGAATACTATACACATCAAAGCTATCATTCAAATACAAAGGAGAAATAAAAACATTCACAGATACAGAAAACATGAGGAAATTTATCACCAGAAAACCCACACTTCAGGAAATACTAAAGGGGGTTTTCCAACCAGATACAAAGAACAAAACAAAACTACAAGTAAAAGCTCCACCAAGAATACAATAAAATCAAATTTAAACTGTGACAACAAAAACAAAAAAGAGGAGAGGACGAAGATTAACAGTAGCAAAGGAGGATGGAGTGCAGAAACACCCACGAGATAGTGTACTACAATGAACATGATAAGTACCCTTTCCATTACTTAATGGTAACCACTCCTGAAAAAACCACCACAGAAGTACATGACTTGAAAAAAGTAGTAACAAATAAAGAAGTATAGATTACAACCAAACAAAAACAAATGATAAACAAAGGAGAGGAATCAAACAAGATACAAAACTAACAGAAACCAATATATAAAATGGCAATAGGAAACCCTCAAGTGTCAATAATTACACTAAATGTAAATGGATTGAACTCACCAATAAAAAGACACAGAGTAGAAGAATGGATTAAAAAAGAAAATCCAACTCTATGCTGCCTACAAGAAACACATCTAAGCTACAAGGATAAAAACAAACTCAAAGTGAAAGGCTGGAAAACAATACTCCAAGCAAATAACATCCAAAAGAAAAGCAGGTGTAGCAATACTTATATCTAACAATGCTCGCTACAAGACAGCAAAGGTAATTAGAGACAAAAACAGTCATTTCATAATGATCAAAGGGACACTGAATCAAGAAGACATAACACTTTTTAATATATATATAATATATGCACCAAACCAAGAAGCACCAAAATATATAAGACAGCTACTGACTGACCTAAAAATAAAAACTGACAAAAATACAATCATACTTGGAAACCTCAATACACTGCTAACGGCTCTAGACCGTTCATCCAAACAGAAAATCAATAAAGAAATATTGGCCTTAAACGAAACACCAGAACAATTGGATATGATAGATATCTACAGGGTATTTCATCCCATAGTGCCAGAGTATACATTTTTCTCTAGTGTACATGGAACATTCTCAAGAATCGACCATATGTTGGGCCACAAAAATAACATCAGCAAATTCAGAAAGATGGAAATTATACCAAGCATATTTTCTGATCATAAAGCCTTGAAACTAGAATCCAACTGCAAAAAAGAGGTAAAAAAAACCCACAAAAATGTGGAAACTAAACAACATATTTTTAAAAAATGAGTGGGTCAAAGAAGAAATAAGTGCAGAGATCAAAAAATACATATGACAAATGAAAATAACAATATGACATATCAGAATCTTTGGGATGCAGCAAAAGCGGTAATAAGAGGGAAGTTCATATCACTACAGGCCTATATGAACAAACAAGAGAGAGCCCAAGTAAACTACTTAACTTCATATCTTAAGGAACTAGAAAAAGAAGAACAAAGACAACTTAAAACCAGCAGAAGAAATAATAAAAATCAAAGCAGAAATAAATGAAATAGAGAACAGAAAAACTATAGAAAAAATTAATAAAACAAGGAGCTGTTTCTTTGAAAAGATCAACAAAATTGACAAACCCTTGGCAAGACTCACCAAGGAAAAAAGAGAAAGGACTCATATAAACAAAATCCAAATGAAAGAGGAGAAATCACCACAGATATATTAGATATACAAAGAACTATTGTAGAATACTATGAAAAACTATATGCCACCAAATTCAACAATATAGAAGAAATGGATAAATTCCTAGAACAATACAATTTTCCTAGACTGAGTCATGAAGAAGCAGAAAGCCTAAACAGACCCATAAGCAGGGAGGAAATAGAAACAACTATTTAAAACCTTCCCAAAAATAAAAATTCAGGGCCAGATGGCTGTACTAGTGAATTCTATCAAATATTCAAAGACTTGGTTCCTATTCTACTCAAAGTCTTCCAAGAAATTGAAGAAGAAGCAATACTTCCAAACACATTTTATGAGGCCAACATTACCCTTATACTGAAACCTGGCAAGGACAACACAAAAAAAGAAAACTACAGACCAATACCTCTAATGAATACAGATGTTAAAATACTAAACAAAATACTAGCAAATCGAATACAACAACATATTAAAAAAATAATACATCATGATCAAGTGGTATTTATCTCAGAATCACAAGGATGGTTCAACATACGTAAAACAGTTAACGTAATACACCATATCAACAAAACAAAGAACAAAAACCACATGATCTTATCAATAGAGGCAGAAAAGGCATTCGATAAAATAAAACACAATTTTATGTTTAAAACACTCAATAAAATGGGAATAGAAGGAAAATATCTCAACATAATAAAGGCCATCTATGATAAATCATCAGCTAACATCATATTAAATAGCATAAAACTGAGGACTTTTCCCCTTAAATCAGGAACAAGACAGGGTTGTCCACTCTCTCCACTCTTATTTAACGTGGTGCTGGAAGTTCTAGCCAGAGCAATCAGACAGGAAAAAGAAATAAAAGGCATTCATATTGGGAAAGAAGGAGTAAAGGTTTCACTTTTTGCAAATAATATGATCCTATACATCGAAAACCCCAAAGACTCCACAAAAAGATTACTAGAAACAATAAACCAATACAATAAGGTCTCAGGATACAAAATTAACATACAAAAGTCCATTACCTTCCTATATGCCAACAATGAAACATCAGAAAACAAACTCAAAAAAATAATCCCTTTCATGGTTGCAACAAAAAAATAAATAAAATACCTAGGAATAAACATAACAAAGAATGTAAAGGACCTATATAATGAAAACTACAAAGCATTGTTAAGGGAAATCGAAAAAGATACAATAAAATGGAAAAATATTCTTTGTTCTTGGATAGGAAGACTAAATATAGTCAAAATGACCATATTACCCAAAGCAATATACAAAGTCAATGCAATTCCCATCAAAAGTTCAATGGCATTTTTTAAAGAAATGGAACAAAAAATCATCAGATTTATATGAAACTATAAAAAACCCTGAATAGCCAAAGCAATCCAATGGAAAAAGAACAAAGCTGGGGACATTACAATACCTGACTTCAAATTATATTATAGACCACGACAATCAAAACAACATGGTAAATAACCTAGAGATGTTTTCTCTGAACATATGTACCCTGATTTATCAATGTCACCCCATTAAAATTAATTTTAAAAAAAATCAGAAAAGTCATTTTATAAAAATTATAATAAAAACTGTAATTAAATATGTATACCCAGTGCTAAACTACAGTAGGGCTTATATTTCATAAAACATACCTGAATACTTAGATAATTCAAAACAATAAAACAATTGAAAAAATAAAAGTGATAGCCAAATAATATTTCTTCCAGTTCAGTGGAAATTATCTCATGATTTGTATTTGAGTTGGATCACTATGGTGAGCCAATCAGACTAGTGATACTCAGGAAAGGCATACATATTTATTTCTGTTAAGCCAAAATCATTTTAGCAGTACTTCCTTCACAACTGCTGGTAATAATGTCGTCAATACAATAATCATGTTACAATTAACATAACACTGATGACAACATAAAAACAAAATTATTTCCCTCACATTTATTTTTTAAATCCTATACCTTAGTTAAGGATTAGACAGAATGTGTTCTAAAGGAGACTGAGCAACCTAGCTACTTCAAAGAGATAATTTGTCCTAATTTTAATAAGTATAAGAACATTTTTAATTAAATTTATTGGGGTGACACTGGTTAACCAAATTAATGACTTAGCATTTTTGAGAATTATCACAATGTCAGCTTTTGGGAATGTAAGATAAGTATATAAAGTGAATACTTTTTGCTAAAAATAAATAAATTAATTAAAAACCAGCATAGTATTGGCAGAAAAAATAGACACTCAGACCAATGGAACAGAACAGAAAGCCTAGAAATAAAACCACATATATATGGTCAAATAATTTTTGATAAAGGGGCCAACAGCACACAATGGAGAAAAGAAAGCCTCTTCAACAAATGGTGCTGGGAAAACTGAAAAGCCACATGCAAAAGAATGAAACTCGACTACCGTTTGTCCCCTGTACTAAAATTAATTCAAAATGGATCAAAGACCTAAATATAAGACCAGAAACAATAAAATACATAGAAGAAAACATAGGTACTAAACTCATGGACCTTGGTTATAAAGAGCACTTTATGAATTTGACTTCAAAGGCAAGGTAAGTGAAGGCAAAGATAAATGAATGGGACCACATCAGACTAAGAAGTTTTTGCACAGCAAGAGAAACTGACAACAAAACAAACAGACAGCCAACTAAATGGGAGATGATATTTTCAAACAACAGCACAGATAAGGGCCTAATATCCAAAATATACAAAGAATTCACAAAACTCAACAACAAACAAACAATCCAATAAAAAAATGGGAAGAGGACATGAACAGACACAGGAAGAAATACAAATGGCCAACAGATATATGAAAAGGTGCTCATCTTCATTAGCTGTTAGAGAAATGCAAATCAAAACTACATGAGATTTCACCTCACACCTGTTAGATTAGCTATTATCAACAAGACAGGTAATAACAATTGTTGGAGAGGCTGTGGAGAAAAAGGAACCCTCATACACTGTTGGTGGGAATGTAAAGTAGTACAACCATTATGGAAGAAAGTATGGTGGTACCTCAAAAAACTAAAAATAGAACTACTGTATGACCCAACAATACCCCCAAAACTCAAAAACATTGGTATGTAAAGACACATGCAGCCCCATGTTCATTGCAGCATTGTTCACAGTGGCCAAGACATGGAAACAGCCAAAAAGCCCTTCAATAGATGACTGGATAAAGAAGATTTGGTACATATACACTATGGAATACTATTCAGCCATAAGAAATGATGACATCGGATCATTTACAACAACATGAATGGACCTTGATAATATTATACTGAGTGAAATATGTAAATCAGAAAAAACTAAGAACTGCATGATTCCATACATAGGTGGGACATAAAAATGAGACTAAGAGACATGGACAAGAGTGTGGTGGTTACCAGTGAGGGGAGGGGAGGGGAGGGAGGAGAGGGAAAGGATGTGGGGAAGGGAGGGGCACAAAGAAAACCAGTTAGAAGGTGACAGAAGACAGTTTGACTTTGGGTGATGGGTATGCAACATAATTAAATGTCAAAATAACCTGGAGATGTTTTCTCTGAACATATATACCCTGATTTATTAATGTCACCCCATTAAAATTAATAAAGAAATAACAACAATTAAAAAGAAAAAGACAGCAAACTTGCTATTTGTGATAACATGGATGAATCTGGAGGACATTTTACTAAATGAAATAAGCTAGATACAAAAAGACAATTATCACATGATCTCATATATACAATATACTGAATCTTAAAAAAAAAAAAAAAAAGTTAAACTCATAGAAACAGAGTAGAGTGGTGGTTACCAGAGGCCAGAGGGTGGGAGAAAAAGGGAGATTCTGATCAAAGGCTATAAACTTTGGGTTATAAGATGAATAAGTCCTGGTGACTTAATGTATGGCATGGTAACTATAGTTAATAATGTATTGTACACTTAAAATTTACTAAAAGAGTAGATATCAAGTGTTCTCAATACACATCCACACACAAATGTTAACTATGGGAGGTGATCAATAATAGTTTGATTGTGGTAATCATCTCACAACATATATAGATATCAAAACATCATGTTTTGTACACCTTAAATATTTTTATTTCCAAAAATAAATACATATTAAAAAGGATGAATTTTACTGTATGTAAATTATGTCTCATTAAAGCTTTTTTAATTAAAAGAGACAGTATAATAGGAATGTAACACTTGACTAAAAACTTGATATTAAGAATTAAGTATTAAATTTTTTTTATATATTTAATTGAGAGAAGGGGAGATAGTGAGACAGACTCCTGCATGTGTACTGACTGGGATCCACCTGGCAACCCATCTGGGGTCGGTGCTTGAGTATTGGGCTATCTTTAGCACCTGAGGCCAATGCACCCAGACTAACCAAACTGTCCTCAATACCCAGGGCCACACTTGAACCAATCAAGCCACTGGCTGCAGAAGGGGAAGAAGGAGAAAAGGGGGAGGGGGAGGGGAAGAGAAGCAGATGGTCGCTTTTCCTGTGTGCCCTGACCAGGGATTGAACCTGGGATGTCCATAAAACAGGCCGACACTCTGTCCACTGAGCCAACCGGCCAGGGCCTCTAGCTACTTTTAAGATTCTTATTATTTCAGTTTTTAGTGACTTACTTATATTTGCCTTGGTTCAGTTCTTTTGGGTTTATCTTGCTTAGGTTAATTAAGCTTTTTGAATCTATGGCTTCCCACTTTTCATCAGCTCTGAAAAAATTTCAGCCAATATTCCTACAAACATATTTTTATGCTGCTCTCCCTTTCCCAGGGAGTCTAATCACATATATGTTAGATCAGTTGATATTATCCAATTGCCACTGAAGCTCTTCTCTTTTTTTTTCTTTCCTCATGTTCTTTTTCTCGGCTTCAGTTAGGACTGTTTCTACTGCTGTGTCTTTAGTTACTCTGCCTTTAAGCCCATCTAGTGACTTTTTCACTTTAAATATGGTATTCTTCAACTCTAGAACTTCCGTTTGGTTCTTCTTTTTTTATCTTCCATTTCTCCCATCATTGTGTTCATGTTTTTTGTTTAAGTCTTTACACGCATTAATAATACTGTTTTAAAGTTTTGCCATCATCTCAGTTGTTTCTAGGTCTTCTACTGACTGATTTTTCTCCAAGTATTCGGTCACATTTCCTGCTTCTTTACATATACAGTATTATTTTTTTAATTGAATAAGTATTATGCTATTGAGTCTGGATTTTTTTGCCTTCTGTTAAAATATATTGAACTTATCAGACAGCTAAATTACTTATTTATCAGTTTTCTGCTTTTGAGAATTGTTTTTAAAAGCTGTTTTGGTCAGTCTAAAGTACCCTGTATTCAAGAGTTAAATTTATTTCTATTACTAACTAAGGCATGATTCTTCTGAGGCTTTTACTAAATGTCTTGCATGGGCAAGTCTTGGCATACTAGCTGGTCAGAATCTGGATATCTTCTAGTCTGATGTGAGCTCTAAAAACTGTTGAATTTACAGTTTCCTGGTAGTTCTTTTCCTGGTACTGTGGAGTTTCACCCTACACATATGCAGCTTAGTATTTATATTTGGCCAAAGACTCAAGGGCAAAAAGCATGGGCCAGAGTCCCATGGGAGTCTTTCATATCTTTTAAGAGTCTGTAAGTTTAAAAATACTTTAATATATCAGGACCCATGAGTTCAAACCTATTTTTATAATTATACTAACATTATTTGTCTTACTACTCTCATTCACTCTGTAATATACAGTGGAGTTTTCCAGAGGCTACGTGACATGCAATATTACAAACAAATTGAACTCAAAAGCAATATGAAAATCTAAATGTCTTTTCTTAAGACAAAAAATAAAGATAATTTAAAAAATATTTTTTTAAGTGAGAAGCAGGGAGACAAAGAGAAAAACTCCTGCATGCACCCCAATCGGGATCCACCCAGCAAGCCCCCTACTGGGTGATGCTCTACCCGTCTGGGGCTGTTGCTCTGTTGCTTGGCAACCAAGCTATTTTAGCACATGAGGAGAGGCTATGGAGCCATCCTCAGTGCCCAAGGCCAACTTGCTCCAACCAAGCCATGGCTGCAGGAGGGAAGAGAGAGATAGAGAAAAAGGAGAGGGGGAAGGGTGGGGAAGCAGATGGTCGCTTCTCCTGTGTGCCCTGACCAGGAATCAAACCCAGGATGTCCATACACTGACTGATGCTCTACCACTGAGCCAACTGGCCAGGGCCTAAAGATAATTATTTTTTTAAAAAGTAAAAGTAAAGATAATTATTTTAAAAAGTAATAAAATGCTACTATTATAACTATTATTTTTATTTTCATAAAGTATATTTTTTTCATAAAAATATGTTATGTATGGACCTTATGTTTAAATAAATTTATAAAATAAATACTTTAGAAATTTACATTTTAATTTCCAATAAACCAAATATTGGAAGATATAATCCACATAAATAAGATCTCTTTGAAGTTTCTAATTTTTATGCAAGTAAAGGGGTTCTGAGACCAAAACATTTGAGAACCACTGCTATAAGGAATCACTCTACTGGGCAGCTTTTCGGATTTTTTTCTCATTGGCTCTCTTACCTCTTAGGTATGCTGCATAAATTCCAGGCCCTTTGGCTCCCCTAAACTTTTGTTTCTGTTGCCTCAACTATATGAAGCTGCCATGCTTTGTTTGGTTCCCTCTCCCTGGGCTGTGGCCTGGAAAGTGCCTCCAGACAAAAAGCTGAGGCCTTGCCTTATTTATTTCCTTATCTCGGGGATCAGAACTCTGTGCTGCCCTTTGTCCAGTGTCTAAAACCAGTTGTTACATGTACTGTCCATTTTCTCACATTCATCCCGGCATTCTGTCTAGAGGCACTTTCTGGACTGAAGGTTATAGACAGGGAACCAAGCAGAACGTGAGCATAAGGTAAACCTGATACCAGTAACTCCACTGGTCATCCAAGAAAGTTGTTAAATGCTTTGAGATGAACTATCTAATTTACCTCTCACAAGAACACTACAGGTGGGAATTACAATTTTTCCCATTTTAATAGAAAAGATACTGAATTTTTATAAAGGCAGGTTATGGTTAAGCCAGAATCTGAGACCTGGCAGTCTAATTTCAGAGACTTAAACTCTACACTACAGTCACTTCCATTGATTAAACTAACATTTTCTAGTGCAATTATATGCTAACTACAGTCTAAACACCAGGGAATACAGCACTAAACAAAATAGACAAAATTCCTGACCTTGTGTATCCTAGTAAGTAGAGAAGAGGGATAAATTCAGTAAGTAAATCATATATCTGTTAGGTAAGTATTCTGGAGAAAAAGAAAGCAGCAAAGAATATAGAATGATAACTAGGATTGGGAGAGTTGTCAATTTAAAAGAGTGTATGAAGGGAAGGCTTCATTGCAAAGGTGACATTGAAGGAGGTGAAAAGTGAACCATAATAATACCTAGCGGTATACCAGAAAACCGGCCTGGCATAGCCTGGCAAGTCTGAGGAGGTCAGCATGAGGGAGTAGAATATGAAGGGGAGAGAGCAGGGGTATGCAAGGTCATTAGGGTAACCTAGGGCCTGATAGTGTAGAACCCTGTAAGGTCTTTGTTTCTCACTGTGTATGAGAGGAGTGAAAACCTCACTAGAGGTTTTTAAATAGAGAAATGGCATGAACAGATTTCTATGGCTGTTTTAGCTGTTATGCTTTAAAAAAAATACTATGTAGGAAGGCAAGAGTGGGAACAGGGGGACCAGTTAGGAGACTATTGCAATAATCCAGGCAAACCCTGATAATAGCAATGGAGATCATGAAAAGTGGCTTGTTTTCTGCTTGATAAGAATAACAGCAGTAATAAGCATCTGTATGACAGTGATGTTATTTTTGTTATTTGTATTAAATTCTTTCAATTATACTTTTCTCATTATATACCATCTATCAATAAATAGATAGTATTTAAAATCCTTTATATCAGGTATTATTTCTCCTTACCATTTTAAAGATTTTGGTGTATTTAAAATGAAATAATCACACACACACACAAGTTTTATTACACACCATTCACAGTTAATCCCATGCTGATGCTCACTTTACACATAGACCATTTTGCCTGATACCTCCCTCATGGAACCTATCGTTCACTGTTTGCAGACATTGCCTGAGGATCCATATATTTCTCTGAGGATTAACTCTATAAAACACAGCTTGTCCCTTCTTACCATGTGTACATGGGAATTATCTGCCTTAAAGCTACAGCTTTCTCTGAGACCCTATTGGGAATGAGGCAGCTCCTTCTGTTTCAGTGTAAAGAGAAACCTTAGTGGACCTTTTTCAGAAACAATAGTTTTACCCTGATTCCTTTTTTTTTTCTAGGGACAAACAAGCTGGTACAGCCTTACCTTAAAAGATAAAATAAATTTTTTTTTTAAAGAGAAAAACAAAAGAAAAAAATATCTGTCACCTTCAGTTGTCTGTAGACATTTGGCTTATCTAGTTATTAACAATTGGCTTTGAGAGCTCATGATGGCCTCCAGGGCTATAGTGTCAGTTTATGCTTTTTATTTTCATAGAAGTGAATTTATATTTGTCAAATTAAGTTGAGAACCCTTAAGATTTAAGAAATTGGTTCTCAAATCTACTAATTTTCTGTTTTCATTAACACATTCTTCATTATGTATATACCTTGGGTTCAAGATGGTAACGTTGCTGATTTTCATGTTAGGTTTATGTATCAGGACCACACAAGCGAACACTGGTCGCCCTTGTGGTTTGGAAATGTAAAAATACAGAAAGTGAGCCCTAATAAATTCCTTCACAACAGTACCAAATTACAACAGAACCAAATTATAACAGTTTTTTGCTGTTATTTTCTGCAATAGATATTTTTTATCTATCAGATGATTGGTAGAGAACTTAATATTGTGTTTTATTACTGTGTAAGTCAGAAAGCAACACCCTCCTAATTGTTTAATTTGATTTTTTTTAAAAAAGGATTAGGCCCTGGCCGGTTGGCTCAGCGGTAGAGCGTCGGCCTAGCGTGCGGAGGACCCGGGTTCGATTCCCAGCCAGGGCACACAGGAGAAGCGCCCATTTGCTTCTCCACCCCTCCGCCACGCTTTCCTCTCTGTCTCTCTCTTCCCCTCCTGCAGCCAATGCTCTATTGGAGCAAAGATGGCCCGGGTGCTGGGGATGGCTCTGTGGCCTCTCCCCCAGGTGCTGGAGTGGCTCTGGTCGCAACATGGCGGCGCCCAGGATGGGCAGAGCATCGCCCCCTGGTGGGCAGAGCGTCGCCCTATGGTGGGCATGCCGGGTGGATCCCGGTCGGGCGCATGCGGGAGTCTGTCTGACTGTCTCTCCCTGTTTCCAGCTTCAGAAAAATGAAAAAAAAAAAAAAAAGGATTAGATTTTGCCTTGTTACATTTCGCACTGATTAAATGAACTTAATCATACTTGCTTTCCCCCATTGAAAATTTAGGAAAACTATAAATAATATTTATAACAATATATAGTTGCCATATTGAAATTTACTAGGGATTCTGACTCCTTGTAATAGAAGGGTTGAACAGCACATTGTTGTGCTTTCTCTGTTATCAATCAAGAAGATATCCCAGTTTCTCTTTAATAACATAAGTCCCATATCATTTATTTGTTTAGATTGTTTAAAAATCTGTTGGGTTTTTTTTTAAATAACAATTTCTGAAATTTTACTTTGTTGCATCATAATCCTCTGTTTCATTTCATTTCATTGTGTGTGATCTAGGTTTACTGCTTCCAAGTTCCAAGAGATGCCACTAATTATAGGATTTGGTAAATCAGTTTCACTGATCTGTCTAGAACCTTTATTATTCTCAGATTTCCAGACCAAAGTATCCTAATTATTTTATATCCCCATTTCTTAATGTATTTTTAAGGTTTCAGATCTACACATAGAATGTTAAACATGAGTGTCCCATAGTTTCATTTAAGAAGATGCTTTGTGGATACATTCTCATATAATATGCCTTTTCAGTGGCGCCAGCATTTTTTAAATTATGATTTTGACTGCTGGGGCACACTAAGCCAAACTTACGAAAATGCTTGGTAACTGCTCAAGAACACTCAATAACATAATGGATCACTTTTTGGCCACTAAATGTTGAATCACTTTAGTTAATTTTTTTTTCACTTTTGTTTCTTTTTTTTTTTTTTTTGTCTACTTAACCTTAGATTCAGTTCTAACAGAAGTTAATCTTGAATTTTTACATTTTTATTTTATCTAACTAATAGAGCTAATTTTCTAGTTGACATTTAAAACAACATTATAACTATATATACACTCATCCATA
The DNA here is from genome assembly GCF_036850995.1 of Saccopteryx leptura. NCBI lineage: Eukaryota > Metazoa > Chordata > Mammalia > Chiroptera > Emballonuridae > Saccopteryx > Saccopteryx leptura. The sequence continues at coordinate 21,910,318 of NC_089511.1, forward strand.
CCTAAGTATACACAAAGCAAGCTGGGTTTCTTTGAAACCTTCCATCTTAGAAAAACTTTGGAAAGGTAGATTTCAGGGAAAGTGGCTTTTGTTATTTTATGGAATGATTCACTTTACTATGTGGATATCTTTATTTTTACTTGAAAGATAAAGTTAATCCCAACCTTCAGCCAAGCATTGTTTTCAGTTATGTTCAATTATAATACCAACTAAGTGTTCATTTTACTCTATATCATTTTGAGATACAAGTAGCTATTTTTCTGTGTTGATAAGAATTGGGGAAATGAGGGAATCTATATACCAAAATTAGTCATTATTATTTCTCTTGAAGAAAACTTTAAACTGTGCTCTATGAAGAAAGCATTTAATGTATTCAAGTGGATTTTCCCTGTGTAATATAATTTTATAGAAATTCAGGTATTACTGATTTTAAAAAACGGTGGTACAGTTATGAGCAAGACATCAGTGGTTCAATTTTTAAAAACAAACTAGTAATTTAGCTTCCATATGAACACAAAGGGTTTGACTCATAATTTTATTTAACTCACAATGTTTCTGCTGTCCAATTTACAGACCGCAAGTGGGACTTCACATTCAATTATGTAGAAACCAAATGACTTTTTAAATTTGAAGACAGAGATGAAAAGGAATAGAATTTCAAATTAGTGTACCCAGAACATAGAGATGCTTATGACACTCACATAGTCAAGAAAAGATTACTTCCTCTAGCATTCAAAATTATGAACACCTTTAGGTGTTGACCAGTCATTCTTATAAAGGACGAAAAGTAATTTATTTTCCCAGTTAGTCAGTGTGTGAAAGACTGCCATATCATCACTTTATCCAAGAAAGAGCCAATATTTCATTAATAGCATCCTATTATCTCAAACTCTAGAATGACTTTGGATAGGAAGACTATATTCTCCATCTTTCTCAGAAAATAATTTTACTAAAGTTTTATCCACTCAAAGCTTTTTTCTCTCTTCACAAACCCTATTTCCAAACTGGACTGAAATATAATTTTACATGAGAAAGAATTCACAAGTTCTAACTGGGGTATGATTTTATAGACAGAAAGAGCTCAGATTTCTAACTTTAAGAAGAGATTAGGAGAAGAAGGTGATGCTATGGAAAGAATATTGATCTAGGAGGCATGAAGCCCAAGTTTTAATCCTGATTCTGTTATTAACTAGCTGTGTGAACTTGGATGAATCACTTAAGTCTCAGTTGTCCCCTCTCTAAACTAAAGCAATTAGATTAGATGATCTGATCGCTGATGTATATAATTCTATAAGGAAGATGAGAGATATCTTTCTTTAAAAATCTATAGCCTTGGCCCTGGCCAGTTGGCTCAGCGGTAGAGCGTCGGCCTGGCGTGTGGGGGACCTGGGTTTTATTCCCGGCCAGGGCACATAGGAGAAGCGCCCATTTGCTTCTCCACCCCCCCTCCTTCCTCTCTGTCTCTCTCTTCCCCTCCCGCAGCCAAGGCTCCATTGGAGCAAAAATGGCCCGGGCACTGGGGATGGCTCCTTGGTCTCTGCCCCAGGCGCTAGAGTGGCTCTGGTCGCAACAGAGCGATCCCCCGGAGGGGCAGAGCATCGCCCCCTGGTGGGCAGAGCATCGCCCCTGGTGGGCATGCCGGGTGGATCCCGGTTGGGTGCATGCAGGAGTCTGTCTGACTGTCTCTGCCTGTTTCCAGCTTCAGAAAAATACAAAAAAAAAAAAAAATCTATAGCCTTATTTATCTGTAAAGAAAAAAGCCAGAAGAAAATGAGGTGTGAGGTATATGGGTATCTAACATCTATTAATTTGGAACAGCATCCATAAAGCCCTTACCTAAGAGTTCTGTATGTTTTGCAAATCTTTCCCCTATATTAGATAGTGGTGGAAGCATCAAAGTGGAAGTATACATTTTGTTCCCTGAAGGCCTTTAGCATATACTACAGCTCGAGCTGGTGTGACATTACTGGCTACCATGTCCTATTTTGTTAGTCTAGAAATTCATAGCTAACTTAGGGATTTCCTAAAGCATTTGCACTTTCCATTCTTTATCAATCACTGACAGACTCATTGTTTTATAATGTGCTTTTCAGCAAGCTGTTTGCGACTCATCGCCTGCCTTGCTTTATAGTCTATAAATATTTAATTCTTTAATAAACTGCTTATATGTAATGTAAAATGACTGATGGTATTCTCTCTTCCCTCTTTTAATAGTGCTACTATTTGCAAAACAATTCTTTTTTTTTTTCTAAATAGCAATATGTTTCATAAATGTTTGACTTTACTTTTTCTAAGTAGCAATTTATTCTGGGAGGTTGGTAGAATGACAAGCAGGAAAGCAGAAGCAGCCCCTTGCCCCTGGGAGTACAATATAACTCTTCCCTCACCCTCACCTCTAAACTGCAGACTGATGAGGTCAAGAAGATGGGCTTTGGAACTGTGGCAGAGAGCAATCACCTGTCTCTCTACAGACCCAGTGTTCAACACAGCCTTTAAATCTGTAGACTTGAATGAATGCTTACAATAAGCAAATATGGTTCCCTCTTTGTTTGGGCATCCTTTGTCTAGAGACTTATAAAAGATAGTAGGGGGATAATATACCAACACCTTAGTATTCTCATCTTCTTTGTAACAGTGTACTCTATTTTTGAATGTTGGCTGATTTGCTTTCTGTGTCATGAAATGATTTTCAACATTTAGTGATTCACTTTTTTTTAGTACTTTATTTTATGTAGACAGTTAATTTTAAAAGGGTAACATTGGTAAATTAGAGTACATAGATTTAGAGAAAACATCTCCACATCATTTTGACATTCAATTACATTTTATACCCATCACCCAAAGTCAAATCGTCCTCTGTCACCTTTTATGTTTCTCTTTATGCTCCTCCCCTCCTTCCATCCTCTCTCTCTACTCCCTTCCCCTTTACTTGGCAACCACTGCACTCATATATGTCCATGAGTCTCAATTTTGTGTCCCACCTATGTATGGAATCATACAGTTTTTAGTTTTTTCTGATTTACTTATTTCATTCAGTATAATGTTATCAAGGTCTATCCATGTTGTTGTAAATGATCCTATGTCATCATTTCTTAGGGCTGAGTAGTGTTCTATTGTATATATGTACCACATCTTCTTTATCAAATCCTCTATTGAAGGGCATTTTGGTTGTTTTCATGTCTGGGCCACCGTGAACAATGCTGCAGTGAACATGGGGCTGCATGTGTCTTTACATACCAATGTTTTCGAGTTTTGGGGGTAGATACCCAGTAGAGGGATTGCTGGGTCATATAGTTCTATTCTTAATTTTTTGAGGAACCACCATACCTTCTTCCATAATGGTTTTACTTCTTTACATTCCCACCAACAGTGAATGAGGGTTCCTTTTTCTCCACAGCCTCTCCTGCACTTGTTATTACCTGTCTTGCTGTTAAAAGCTAATCTCACAGGTGTGAAGTGGTATCTCATTGTAGTTTTGATTTGCATTTCTCTAATACAGGGGTCTCAAACTCGTGGCCCGCCCACCAATTTTGTGCGGCCCGCAGACTAATCAAACTTCGTGGATTAGTCTGCGGGCCAGTCTGTGGGCCGCACAAAATTGGTGGGTGGGCCACATGCGGCCTGCGGGCCCAAGTTTGAGACCCCTTTAGTCTAATAGCTAGTGAAGATGAGCATCTTTTCTTTTTTTCTTTTTCTTTTCTTTTTTTTTTTACAGAGACAGAGAGAGGGATAAATAGGGATAGACAGGAACGGAGAGAGATGAGAAGCATCAATCATTAGTCTTTTTTTTAATTTTTTTTAAAGATTTTATTTATTCATTATAGAGAGGAGAGAGAGAGAGAGAGAGAGAGAGAGAAGGGGGAGGAGCAGGAAGCATCAACTCCCATATGTGCCTTGACCAGGCAAGCCCAGGGTTTTGAACCGGTAACCTCAGTGTTTCCAGGTTGACGCTTTATCCACTTCGCCACCACAGGTCAGGCCATCTTTTCATATATCTATTGGCCATTTGTATTTCTTCTTTGGAGAAATGTCTGTTCATGTCCTCTTCTCATTTTTTTATTGGACTGTTTGTTTGTTTGTTGTTGAGTTTTGTGAATTCTTTGTATATTTTGGATATTAGGCCCTTATCTGAGCTGCTGTTTGAAAATATCATCTTCCATTTAGTTGGCTGTCTGTTTGTTTTGTTATCAGTTTCTTTTGCTGTGCAGAAGCTTCTTAGTTTGATGTAGTTGCATTCATTTATTTTGCCTTAGTACATCGAATACAACAACACATTGAAAAAATAATTCACCATGATCAGGTGGGATTCATCCCAGAAACACAAGGATGGTTCAACATACATAAAACAATTAACATAATACACCATATCAATAAAACAAAGAACAAAAACCATATGATCCTATGAATAGATGCAGAAAAGACATTTGATAAAATACAACATCATTTTATGTTTAAAACACTCAACAAAATGGGTATAGAAGAAAAATATCTCAACATAATACAGGCCATTTATAACAAACCATCAGCTAACATATTAAATGGCAAAAAACTGAAAACTTTTCCTCTAAAATCAGGAACAAGGCAAGACTGCCTACTCTCTCTACTCCTATTCAATATAGTGCTGGAAGTTCTAGCCAGAGCAATCAGACAAGATAGAAATAAAAGGCATTCATATTGGAAAAGAAGTAAAGGTTTACTTTTTTGCAGATGATACGATTCTGTATATAGAAAACCCCAAAGACTCCACAGAAAGGTTATTAGAAACAATAAACCAATACCGTAAAATCGCAGGATACAAAATTAATATACAGAAGTCTATTGCTTTCTTATATGCCAACAATGAAATTTCAGAAAATGAACTCAAAAAAATAATCCCTTTTACAGTTGCAACAAAAAATAAATAAAATACCTAGGAATAAACAAAGAATGTAAAGATCCTATATAATGAAAACTACAAAGCATTATTAAAAGAAATTGAAAAAAATAATGAAATGAAAAAATATTCTTTGTTCTTAGATAGGAAGAATAAATATAGTCAAAATGGCCATATTACCCAAAGCAATATACAAATTTAATGCAATTCCCATCAAAATTCCAGTGTCATTTTTTAAAGAAATGGAACAAAAAACTCATCAGATTTATATGGAACCATAAAAACCCCCAAATAGCCAAAGTAATCCTAAGGGAAAAAATCAAAGCTGGGGCATTACAATACCTGACTTCAAATTATACTACAGAGCCACAATAATCAAAACAGCATGGTATTAGCAGAAAAATAGACACATAGGCTAAAGGAGAGAGCCCAGAAATAAAATCACATATGTATGGTCAAATTATCTTTGATAAAGGAGCCAAAAACACCCAATGGAGAAAAGAAAGCATCTTCAATAAACGGTGCTGGGAAAACTGGAAAGCCACATGCAAAAGAATGAAACTTGACTACAGTTTGTCTCCTTACACATAAATTAATTCAGAATGGATCAAAGACCTAAATATAAGATCTGAAACAATAAAATACATAGAAGAAAACATAGGTACTAAACTCATGGACCTTGACTACAGAGAACATTGGACCTTGACTCCAAAGGCAAGTGATTCACTTTTTAAATCGGGTAAGTCACACATTTATTGAGCGCTTATTGTGTGCCCTACACAGCTGTTAGGATGTTTTCAAACATGCTACTGTTGTTTTTCTATGATATTTTTTTTCTATGATATTTTAGTATAACTTGTGAACCCCTAAAAAGTATGAGCTCACTTAGGGAAGGGCAGGGAGGATAAATTGAGGAATGCCAGAACAAATGTTTCTTCACTGCTTATCACTGATCAGATACATGTCTTATCCTACAGCATTAACTCAATTCTGCATTTCTTTACCAAGCTGCCTTTAACTTAGCATGCATTCTAAATTTTCTAGAACCCAGTGTATCTGACCTGGAAAAAGCATGAGAGAATGAGGGTAGAACATCTGTTTACTAGTTTAAAAATCTTGATTTATATTCCATTTTTACCGTGTATACATATTAACAATCTCCTTAGGCTTATCACCGCCTTTCTTATCTGTAGCATGGGCATAATAAAAATGATATACTTTATATAAACACCTTTATAATGGGCCTTCAAATAATGTTGATTCTCTAAATGTTCCACTATATCTAGACTTCAAGAAAAAAATCAAATTGAGTGAGTTATTGATGCAAAGATGGTAGTTATTGTATGTAAATAGGACATATAATTTCAGTTGTTAATATAATAATTGTGATGAGTTCCTTTAAGCAAGAAACACTTTAAATCAGGGGTCTCAAACTCAACTCAGCATGTGGGCCACAGAGCAAGATCACAGCCCTTATACAGGCCGCACTAGGTCTACAAAAGGCAACTGTTACGCAACACTTTTCTCACTGCAGTTGAAAACAAAAAAAAATCAGTACAACAAGCACAATCGTACATGCAGTTTACTCAGTGTCACAAAACGACCAGAAACTGTAGTTCGCATCACAACTGCTGTTAACTAAGCTAATATCTAGCTAGGATGCTAGAGAAATGAAAAATACAAGTAGGCCCCTAGGATTACTTAATTTTATCCAAAATATTTTGAACTTCGTGGATTAGTCTGCGGGCTGCACAAAATTGTTCGGCGGGCCACATGCCCCTGCTTTAAATTGAGGCTCCTTGGTTAACTGACAGCACATATCTGTGAGGAGACTCAGGGCCTTTTACTCTGGAGAGATTTTGTTATGTAAAACTGTATAGGTCAAACTTTTCTCCTTGTTCTTATAATGCATATGATCAATCCAAGTGAGCTTATTTGCTTATACAAATCAAATTAATTCCAGCCACATGTTTCCTGGACCCTGCCCCATTTTGTAAAGTACTATTTCTTATTTCACAGATATCATTCCATTTTCTCTCACTCAGTATTCACATCACAAATGTGCTTCCATTTTACTCTTCCTAAAAGAAAATTGCCTGTGATGTTCTCAATATAACATTTACCCTATTTAAACATCATATTTTCAAACCTTTGTAGGTTAATCTGAGATTCCCTGATGAGTTCTATTTTCCCTAATTGTACTGTCTGATTTGCTTCTGAAGCACTTTTATGTCTACCGCTCTTCCTGACTTGGTTTATGATACTGGACCCATCATTGTCCCATATCTGATTATTTCCTTTGCATATAAGTTGTATTGAAATGTGATAGAAGGTCAGTGAAAATGGATCATTTTAATTATAGTAGTAATATATTATTAATATGATTATTTATTGTTGATTGAGTTTCTACTATGTATGTACTAGATATTGCTTTAGCATATGTAAAAATTTTTCCCTTACTCTTACACTAGTAGGTCAGAATTTCCAATTCACAGATGAGGAAAATGAAGCAAATATAGGTTAAGAAGCTTACACAAGGTCACATAGCTAGTAAGTAAATAAAACCAGGGTTCCAGCTGAGGCTTGCCGACTTCAAAGCTTGTGCTTTGTCATATTGCCTTTTAAAAAGCTCAGCAATTTTTTTAAAGTGCTGTTTTTATATGTAAAATAATAGGCAGAGTTTCCTTTTCCATTTTAGAAGTGCCATTAATCATTTTAAAAATTCAGTCCTGGGCCCTGGCCGGTTGGCTCAGTGGTAGAGCGTCAGCCTGGCGTGCAGAAGTCCTGGGTTCGATTTCCGGCCAGGGCACACAGGAGAGGCGCCCAGCTGCTTCTCCACCCCTCCCCTCTCCTTCCTCTCTGTCTCTCTCTTCCCCTCCCGCAGCCGAGGCTCCATTGGAGCAAAGATGGCCCGGGCGCTGGGGATGGCTCCTTGGCCTCTGCCCCAGGCGCTAGAGTGGCTCTGGTCGCGACAGAGCGACGCCCCGGAGGGGCAGAGCATCACCCCCTGGTGGGCAGAGCGTCGCCCCCTGGTGGGCGTGCCGGGTGGATCCTGGTCAGGTGCATGCGGGAGTCTGTCTGACTGTCTATCCCGTTTCCAGCTTCAGGAAAAAAAAAAAAAAAATTCAGTCCTGTACTTTTGATGCCTTTCTTTTAAAAGATACAATGTATATGAGAGTGCTTTGTACATTGTAAAGTCCTAGACATATATAAGGTATAATTATAAGAGTAATTAATTTGAAGCACTTTTGTTATAACCTTGTCAATAATTATGGCATTTTTATCCCAAAGATAGGTGTATCTTGCTCTATGTAAGAAAATTTCTTCTGAAAATTTGAAAATAATTTTTAATATTTTTAAAACATACTATTTTAAATGTATAGAATAATTTATTTCTGAATGAAGCCCATAACAAGAATTAGTTTGTAATATAACTAATTTCCTAATTATCTGTTTTGAATCTTAAATTTTTTAGCATTAAGGTTTCTAAAGGAAGACACTCTTAAATAACGTTGACTGACAACTATAATCTCATGAAATAATTGCCAAAAAGAGACATGGGAAAACTGCTAACTTATTATTGAGGTCAGAAACCATCATAATAATTAGAGTACACATTACAGAATTCCTAGGTTTATGTTAATCCAAAGCCTAAACTATTATTCTTACACAGTGTGTCCACTAAAATATGGACAAGCAGACATATTTCATTAGAAAAACAAATTTAAGTCCCTATCTATAAATCAGTTCATTATTTCATGTATATAGTGAGTACATATATATACATGAACAAGACTCAGATTTGAAAGATATTATGAGAGGCCATATGGTATTTTTTATTACCTCTTTTTACTTTCAGACAAGCTAAAATTTAATTCTCTTTATTAAAATAGTATTTTTCTCCCTGGCCAGGTAGCTCAGTTGGTTAGAGTGTAGTCTTGATTCATCGAAGTTACAGGTTCAATCTCCAGTCAGGACACATGCAAGAATCAACCAATGAATGCATAAATAAGTAGAACAACAAATCTCTCTCTCTCTCTCAATCTCTCTCCATCCTTTCTCTCTCTGAAAGTCAATAAGAAAATAAATTACTGTTTTTCTATTTTTTCTAAAAACTCAATAGAAATTTCTAAATCTTTTTTTGGCAATTTATTCTTAATATAGGTCATCCTGCACATCATAGGACTAAATTCCTTATGCTGCACTTGTTAACTTTATTAACCATTTATTTTTAACTTTTGGTAAACACTATTTCTGCTTTCATGAAATGCATGTATTATGTATGTATGTATCTATCTGAACACATTAAAAAGCACAGATAAGCACTGTGTTAATGAGTTAAAAGCCATGTTATTAATCCCTGAGTTGGTCATTTGGTTTCAGCTTTTTCCATGATCACAAACTTCATTGCTTACTCTAGACATAACATTCATGACCATTATGACATAATGACCATTATGACATAATGACCATTATGTCAGTAGGAGTCAGAATTTGAGTGGAAATACTGTAGAAAGCATCTGGGCAAGCATAAGAACAGAGATTAGAAGTAATTGTTTAGGGTGGATCTCCTATAATTTGGGTGGCCAAATAAGGAATAGCTATTTCCTAATACTGATTCAGATCCTAAAAAAAATACAAACTCATGATAGAATGATCATATGGAGTCAACTATTCAAATGTACATTCAAAGCTTCAATCTACTAAAAATAGAATTTCTGATAGATTCACGTTTTGCCTTGCTAATGATTTGCATCCTCTGCAGATGGAAGAGTGATAGGGAAATTAATTACATTAACTTAATTTTGATCAAGTAAGGATTTCTCTGGGAGGTAGGGGAAAAAAATTATAATCCTGGAAGAAAATAGTCATTTAATCTTAGAGCTTAAAATAGCCAGTAATGGTGAATACTATACATAATCAGATATATGCCCTATAGCTACCTGTCCAATAAGTTAACCTCTTTAATTAAAATTAAATAAAATGAAAGATTCAATTTTCAGTTCTAGCTTATGACTATACTATTGGACATTACATTTCTATCATTGCAGAAAGTTATCTTGGACAATTTTATCCTAGATTTCAAAAAGGGGGATTATAAAATAGATTAAGAATAAATATAAATATAACTTTACGGACATTATCTCTAGTAGCTCAAGAAAAATTAGAGCCTCTCCAAAATAAAACTAAAATTGCACTTAACATACAGTGTGTCCATAAAGTCATGGTGCACTTTTGACCGGTCACAGAAAAGCAACAAAAGACTATAGAAATGTGAAATCTGCACCAAATAAAAGGAAAACTCTCCCAGTTTCATACCTATTCAGTGCAGATCGATGTGGGCTTACACACAGATTTTTTAGGGCTCCTGAGGTAGCTATCCTGTATAGCCTCCACAGACTTGTCACTGACTTGTGGCCTACCAGAACAGGGTTTCTCCACCAAACTGCCGGTTTCCTTCAACTGCTTATCCCACAGAGTAATGTTATTCCTCTGAGGTGGCGCTTTGTTATAAACGCGCCAATATTCACGTTGCACTTTGGTCAAGCATTCGAATTTAGCGAGCAACAGAACACACTGAACTTTCCTCTGTACCATCCACATCTCGATTGGCATGGCCATGGGCTGCTCCACTGTATACACGGTGTTACATCATCATCTGCACATGTGCACATGCTGCCACATCATCCTACAGAAACTGGAAGGGTTTTCCTTTTATTTGGTGCAGATTTCACATTTGTATTGTCTTTTGTTGCTTTCCTGTGACTGGTCAAAAGTGCACCATGACTTTACGGACACACTTTATATCACATATAGTAATTGGATTTCTGCCTATATTGCAAGCCAGTCTTTAAGGCAGGACTATGTCTCTCTACTTCACTTTCTCTGGTACATAGTAACTATACTAGTAGGAACTTAGTGAGTTATTGATGAATAAAATCAAGAAATTGTTAAGGGAAAAGGGAGGTAGACTAAGTGAAGAAGTGAAAAGTAAAGAGCAATGTGATATAGAGATCTGTTTGATTAAGTTTAGATAATAACTGATTGTGTATAAAATACAGTGGTACCTTGAGATACTACGAACAGACCAACATACAAATTTTTAAGATACGATCTGCGACTCAGTCCGTATTTTTGTTCTAGATCTGAGCGAAATTCTGAGATACGAGTCGTGATTCGGGAAGCTGCTGCTAGTTGGCACGTTGGCGCATGGGTCTAGTATTGGCAGTTTGATATATACGAGTTGACTGACTTACGAGCTCAGTTACAAAACGAATTAAATTTGTATCTCATGGTACCACTGTATATGATGGGCATCTAAGGGAAAGAATTTTAGGGTTGTTTCTAAAGGAAAGTAAAACAGAGAGACTTGCAGGATTTTCATGTTTTGTGAAGAAATTGCTAAGAGAGAGTAGGGGGGTGAGAAAAGAAAGAGAATGAATTATTTTTTTAATTATTTCTGCCTTCTCTGTCAATAAGAATGGCCTTTAGATTACAAAATATAAGAATAGCATTTGTTAGTGGGGATTGTAGCCTAAGATCAAGTAAAGAGATTAAAACAGCAGTTCTCAACCTGTGGGTCGTGACCCCGGCGGGGGTCCAATGACCAAAACACAGGGGTCGCCTAAAGCCATCGACCGCCGGGGTCGCGACCCACAGGTTGAGAACCACTGGATTAAAACAACTAATTGTTAGAATTCAAGTACCCTACCCCAGATATATCATTTTCAAAGGTACTATGAGAATTTGCAGTTTAGTTTGAAGGACTACATCCACAATTGAGCTTGAGAAATAACAGATGTTTTTGAGAGAATATGCAGACTAGGAGAGGTGCCAAAAGCCCAAATAAAAGGAAGAATCATTCCCAATATTCCAAAATGTGTTGATTTTTAAATCAGTTAAAAGTTATTTTTATAGGCACTTGGAAAATGGAATTTTAATCACTAGGAATAATACAATTTCACAAAGAACTAATGTCCTCACTTTTTTTACGGCATTTTTTTCAGAGGGATTCTGAAATCAGAGCATGTATCTCAGACTTTCAGTTTTTCTTGCCTAGAGTAAGAGGCTAAGAAGCTGAGCAGAAAGCTGCTGAAAGCCAAACGGAGCTTTCAGCATTACAATGCAGGAAGACAAAATCGCAGTTTATGATCTGTCAAGGAAATGGGACTTAAGACATGAGGTGCATCAGATGTAACCCAAGCCTTACAAGTTCTACAAGCTAGTTTTAAATCAACTTACTCTCATATGGAATTGAGGTGACTTGCCTTTGTTCTATCCTGCTGCTTCTCAGATGACAGGAGATATATATTATATATATATATTTTTTTTTTCCAGAATAAGATATCACCATCTAGAGCCTCTAAAATTCCACACTCAATGTATTACATCCATTCTGTACTTTCCAGGAGCATCAAGAAACAAGACCAGGCAGATTTATTGATGTGCATGGGTATGTTTTTCTTTGTATTCATCCTGCTTGGGATATCTGTGGCTTTAAAAAAGGTAAAGAAAAACATTATTTCACAGAAGCAACAATAAGGCTGACAGCTTACTTTGCAACAAAAATGATGGGGCCAAAGCCAATGGAATGACAACTTTAAAATGCTAAAATAACTTAATTGCCAATCTAGAATTCTATACTAAGTGAAAATATCCTTCAAAACTGAAGATGAAATAACTTTATAAACAAGCAAAAACTGAGAGAACTTAGCAGCAGCAGAAGTGACTTAAAAGAAATATTAAAAGAAGTTATTTAGATAGTAGAAAAGTAATCCCAGAAGGAAATATGGAAGTGGAGGAAGGAAGAAAGAACAAGGCACGAAGTATATATGGAGGTAAATTTGGATGAATCTTGACTAAACAACCAAAAAAGTAAAAATTGTGTGAGGTTTAAAATATATGTTTTAACAATATAAAAGGTAGCAGAGGTAAAGAAAACGAGACTAATTTAAGGTTTTCTAGTATTGTCTTGTAAGTGGGAAAAGTACTAATTTATAATAAATAGACTATATAGTAAGTTAGGGATGCATTAATATTTAGGGTAACAATAATAAAATAATATATTACTAACAAGCTAATAGAGAGAAAAATTAAATAATAAAAATACTTAGGAATGCATAAAAAGAGTATAAGAACATAAGTCAGGTAGGACAAATAGAAAACAAATAAGGTGATGTGTATGTAATTTTAAATATTGTATATATATAATATGATTCCCCAGTTAAAAGACAGAATTGTTAGATTGGATAAAAGATAAAATCTAAAAAACAGAAAGTAACAAAATGAACTATAATCCAATTATACCAAAATATAACTAGAACAACTGCATTAACATTACACAAAGTAGATTTTAAGGCCGTAATGGCGAACCTTTTTATAAAACCCGCCCACTTTTGCAGTGCTGGTCAACTTGGTCCCTCCCATCCACTACTGGGTGTTCCAGCTTTCATGGTGGGCCAATTGCGGCGCCATTTGGTTACTCCGCTACCGCCAACCATGCCATATGTGCCATAATTACTAAAAGGTCAGTCCAACAGAATATAATCATTCTTAATTTGTGTGCACTTAATAACATAGCCACAAAATACATGAAGCTAGAATTGACAAAACTAAAAAGTAAAAAAGTGAACAAATTCACATTAACATGTAAGACTTTAAAACACTTCTTTTGTGGTAACCAATAAAACAAGTATACAAGCAGACAAAATATCAGTGAGAATGTAGGTGAATTAAACAACAGAATTATCCAGTGTAACTCAGTTATTGGTAGAGCAATATGTCTAACAATAGCAGGATTCATTCTTTTCAAGTGGACATTCACCAAAACAAGTCTCAAAAACAGTCAAAAGAATTAAATCATTCAGAATAGACTATGACCACAGAGATCTGGAAAGCAATAATATGAATCTAAAAGTAAGTAAGTAACAATAAGATAACTAAAAATTTGGGGACTCTAAGCCATATACTTATATATAACCTATAGGCCAAAGAGGAAAGCATGATGTAAATTATAAAATATTTTGAACCAAATGATAAAGAAAATAATGACATATGAAAACCTGAGGGTTATATCTCAAGTTCAGCTTAGAAGGAAATGGATAGCCTCTAAATGAATATTAAAAAAAAAAAAAAGAAGCTGAAAATTAATGACATAAATACATTCTCAAGAAATTAGAAATAAAGTAGGAAAGGCAACCCAAAGAAAGCAAAAGGAAGAAAACAATAGGAACAGAAAATAACTAAATAGAAATCAACTGTTTAACACAGGAAATCAGCACTATCAGAGTATGCATTCTTCTCAAGAGCACATAAAATTTCAAATATATACACTACATGTTGGGCCACAAAATAGGTCCTGAGTTAAAATTATAAAATATGTTACCTGAACACAATGGTAGACATTTATAGTATTAAGATTCCTATGAAATAACAATGTTTGGAAATTAACACACTTCTAAGTAATAAATATCCAAGAAGAAATTACAAGAAAAAAATCTTTTTAATCTCAAATAAATGATAATGAATTCATGTCCTATGAAAGTATATGGAATGTAGCTAAAGCAGACTTTAGAGGGAGATGTATAGTTCTACACATCTGGATTTGAAAAAATAAAAGTGTAAAATTAATTATGTAAGATTTTTCCTTATGAATCTAGATAAATAGAAGTAAATTAAACCTAAAGTAAGTATATTATAAACTTAAGAGTAGAAATCAAAAGGAAATTATGCAGAAATTGTTTCTTTAGAAAGACTTAAAATTTTTTTTTAAATATTGATCAAGACAAAAAAAGAAATACAAATCACCAAATCATAGATGAAAAAGGGAACAATACTAAAGTATTACCAGACAAAAATAGGATAATAATAGGATATGATGATGGGCTTGATTACTAGAAATGAAGATGTTAAGCTATCTGTTCACAGATGAAATTATTACATTTGCAGAAAATAATAATGAAACTTAAAAAAACTACCGTTTATGTAAAAAGAAAGAGGGAAAATATATTAATATCTTATTGATATCTGGGTATAATATACTAGTATCTGAAAGGATAAACCAGAAACCAGTAACAGTAATTACCAATTTACAGGTGAGATTAGAAAGTTGTGACTAGAGTAGGGAGAGAAAGGAAACATTTTGCTTTCTATTTATTTAAATTGATACCTAAAAATTGTTTGTGTATTATCTATTCAAAAATATAACATTGCTTTAAAAAACAACTGAAAGTTAGTATTACCCTGGCAATGTGGTAGATAATGAACACTTCTCTACACAAATCATGATATAATTCTCTTACCAGACTATAGGTAACATGCAACACAGTCATCATTTCAGAATTACACATACATTTTTAAAGAAACTCTTTCATGAGTCTGTTATGAACTGTATTAATATGAGCTGTAGTTTGATTTTTGATTATTGATAATTCACAATATTTCTATCATGGATATCTATGTAATGTTTTCTCATTAAATCTTTTACCTGCATCTCTATTTAGTACTAGCAGTAAAGATTGAATGTTTTCCTTATTTCCCTAATATACTAACCAAATCACTGAAATAATAGTAATTACAATAATGATAGTAATAATAATACTATAGCAACAGTAAAATAAAACATTATTTAGCGCTTGTTTTGTGCATATATTCTGCTAAATTCTTTGTATGTATTGTTTCAATATTTAATAGCCATAATTCTGTCAACAGGAGTGGAAAAGATTAGAGGTTAATGTCCTGATTCAGATTCAGATTAAATAGCCATTCTCCACATAATTATTAATTTACTGTACTCTGTAGTTTCATACAGAGAATCATGTAATAGTTGAAAAGTGTGTGTGTGAATTGTGTGTTATAAAGGAGATTCATAAGTGAAAGTTTTGGAAATTAATAGGTAAAGAGTAGCAGAATTTAGAGCATGCTTACACGCTCATGTATAAATAAAGAAGAGTTCCAGGTCAATATTATGCCATCAAGCCGACATTTGCACAGGTACACAGACCAAAGCAAAACAAATCTTTGTCTTTTGGTAATTTAAACAGAAGTCTAAAACAGTTTTAACCTGAGTTATTAAAGTAATTTGAACTATGTCCACCTGACCAAGAGAAGCAATGAAATTTTTTTTTTCTGACTCCTGCTTCTTGCTTTGGTTTTTTACTAATCCTTTGAGGCCCTTAATAATATTCTAAATATTTTTATCAGTTCTGAATTTACCCAATAGCCTCATTCACTATTTGTTCATCTCTTCATCATAAACATGCACTAATCCTCAATGGTAATTTCAACATTCTGAAAATGCTAGAAAACCACAGTATCTTTGCCCTGAGAATTAACTGGCATGAACATTATCAGGCCTATTTAAGCTCCTGGATGCTCCCATCTGCTCTTTAGCAATATACACTATGATAGCACCAGGAATTCCCTCTGTCACAAATACCTGGACCAGAAGGCACTCTACTGCATCCCCAAATTAGGAGTAGCTGCGTTTTTGGCTTCCAAGCTGTAGACAGCTGGGGGGGGGGGGGAGGCACCAAGTTGCCACTGCTTTTCTCAGCCTCAGACCTAAAAAGTCCTCTCAGTGGTCATCTTGGTAAACCCCGATAGCTCCCTACAACAGGAGCCCCCATCTGATGAAGCACACAGATGGTTTCTGGAAACCTCCTGTACTACAAAATGTTAGGCTGTGGCTCTGAATATACTCGTCTTCATATATTCTCTCTTCTCCTCTCCCTTCCATATCCATGCCCTTGTTTGTTCTGTTTCCATTAGAAATGCCATTTGGGCAGCAAATTTCACAAATTGGATCCATCTCGAGGCTGCCATGCAAAGAAAGCACATCTGTCTAACTCTTCACTTAAAATAAGGAAAAAATTGAAATAGCAAAATGCTGTAGTCGCTCTGAGCTATTTCCTAATGAACCAGTTTGTCCCATGAGCTGTGCAGTGAGGAGCTTCTCCTCGGTGAGAACTCTTTATGTATTTTAATATTATGCATGTTTTCCATGTGACTCCTTCTGACTTGCCCTCACCCCATCCTTTGAATTCATTTAAATAAAAATAATTTATGTGGACATTCCTTCAGTCAGGATTTTCTCCCCCTTTCTTAAAGACATCTATAATATTTTGTTGATGCTTTCTATCCAAACTGAGTCGTTATGCTTTTGCATATCATTAGGGCTTTATAAAGAACAACAGCGACATCTGCATGTGCCACAGCGCCAAGGAGATAGGAAAATTACCGAAAACAAACTCCGCGTTGGCTTGGAGGCTGTCTGGCTCCCCGTCTCCCGAGCAGCCCCTGCCACCACCATGGATAGGAGTAATTGTACAGTGTAATCACATCATGCCTCATCTGAATATTCATAGCTGAGACAAAGCTTTGGAGGATAAGGGAGGCACAGGGATAATTTAAATATAAAACAGCACCTCATTTCCAAATCAAGTTGTGCCAGTTAGACTGTGCACCGGGATTCAATATTAAATCAACATTTTTTACAGTTTAGAAATTGGTAATGAAGAAGAAAATGGAGAAAAGAAGAGACTCAATATAGAAGGGGTGACATTATATTCTCATTCTTGACTGAGGAAAAACAAAACAAGACAATAACAACAGCAACAGAATAAAAATACTTAAAATGATATTTGAAGAGTCACCAACAGTGCCTAACCAGCTGCTGTTTTACCAGGAATGAAATAGCCTATTGAGGGAGCTTTAAAAGCTCTCAATTAATATGTTGTGCATGTATTAGATCTACAAAGAACTCACTGTATTCCTTCTCGCCCCACAAACCCCCCCAATACACACATATTCCCTAACCACCACCTTTCTTTTCTGTCGGGTGCAGAAGAAAAGAATCAGAGCTACAATATAATTGTCTAATCGTTTCAAAGGTGACAACATTACTTTTCTAAAAGATACAACAAAAACAAACACATACAAAAAGGTGACTGTTCATTAATGAAGGGATAAATTACCGATGGCTTCTTCATTCTCTTTAGTTCACTACCCCCCAAAAGAAACAAATGTAATCCACATGTTAATATTTCTTGTCTTCGTTTTCTTTTAATATGATGCTCTTTATTATTTTTTTGTGTGTTGGTATTTGTAGAAGCCTCTGCCACTGCATTCCCCAAAGAGCTACTAGTTTCAACCCACTGGAGTTTATATTCCTTTAATTGTCTAGTGCAGGAACATTTCTGCTGTTTTTAAAAATATACCGCTCTGCAGGAATTAGAAGAATCCGAGGTTGTATCCAGCTTCAAAGGTTTCCGAGTCATAATGATTTTAGAAAAAGTAGAAGACAGATCATGGAACAAGTCCCTGTTTGAAGATAAGCATCATAGGGACCTTTTTTTCTTCCCTCTATCCCCAACTTTGTACTTCTCCTGGCTCTGAATGCCCCTCGCTAACATGGTTTAATGATATGCAAATGAAATATGCATAAAACCATTCTACTGTATGATTATTAAACACTGGAGACATTAACAGCAGAGGCTTCACTCTTTGTAATAATCCTTCCCGACTATCCACTTTGATTTCGGAGTTATGGAAACCCATAGCAGTTGGCAGAGAGTGAAAGAGAGAGAGAAGGAAGGAAAGATGCAGAGACACATCACCCATCTCGGTGCCTTTCCCACTCCAGGAAAGGTTCCCCCCCTTTGTACTGCGTTCCTATTGCTGTCTTTTGTAATCCATCCATGCAGTCGCACCAGAGCGATTAACGGAAAAAAACCTCTTTTCTCTTAATGTTTCAAAGCTCATTAGCCAAACGATTATTCCTCATTAACAGCGAAAGCTCATTCATTAAAAGGAAGAATATGCCAAAAAGATGCCAGCGCGGTTAATCCTGAGTCCTGTACTGGGCTGTAAATCCCATACTACTTGTATATTCCATGCGAAAGGGACACGCGCCAATCCACATTTAAAAAAAAAAAAAGGAAAGAAAAAGATAACAGTTTGTGTGTTTTGTAAAATCCACAAGAGCAGCAATTAATATTCCCATTGAATGACTTTATTATTTTTTTTGTCTCTCCCTTTTGTTTCCAGCGCCTGCCCCTGGCTCAGCGCCCGGTGCCAACAGAACACCTTTCAAGATCCACAGCAACGCAGACAACGTAAGTACCAGCGGTTTCCTGAAACCCTGTTTCAGATTTTTTTTTTTTAAACAACCAACTAAAACATAGAGAGAGACCAGCCTCTTTTTCCTTCTTCTCCCTTGCGTTATGCCACCAGGGTTTCCTAAGTAGCACCTTCCAAATCGCTCTGCCTTCAAGTTTGTGCATGTCTGTGTGGCATCCCTCCTCCTCCTTCACTCCCATAGTAGATCTTGTAAAAGGGCTTCAGATCGGCCCCATTCATCTCCCTGGTGATAGCAGTGAATGTAGATAAATCTCTGACTGCCTGCTTGCTGCTGGAGTATGATTTTTATTTTGTCTTCTCTGTATACCTGGGTCAAAAAGTGGGAGGTAGGCATACACATACATGCACATACACACATTTCCTTGTCTCTCCTGTCTTCCTCTCCTTTTTCTCACACATGCATACCTCTCACATATATGTGTATATGCTTAAACATATACACCTACATACATACCCATACCTATAACACACACAAAAAATATATATCTAAACGTTTAATTTGTCTGAAAATATGTAGATTTATATACACATACAGCCTTACACATGTGTCTATATGCAATCAATAAGTGCCTATCTTTTCATTTATACCCATCTATATCTCCATTTAAATATTCCCTCTCTTCTCCCAGCAGAAGCTATGTGCAATTGCAATCCAGAATCGTACACGCGGTATTCTTTCCTTAGGATTTCTGTTTGTAGACCTTGATGCTCCCTGCTCTGCCTTCCTCCGAGCTGTAGAATTGGCATCTTTCCCTTAGGTTTTCCAAATGGCAAGTGGCACCGGCTGTGGCATGCATTCAAGCCGCTTCCTATGGCATTTCTCTTCCGATGTCTGCTTTTTCTCTTTGTTTGTTGTTGACTAGGCTGAATGGTGTTTTTTTTAAGTTAATTATAAACAAAGTTGAATAGCAAACAAGCCAAGAGCTTGCCAAAAAATAAAAATAAAAATAGCCCACACAAGTGCCTTCTGCTGCAACAGATGCCCAAATCACCCCTGGCATGGGCAAGCGGGCACACGATTTTGGTGGTTGTTAATTTTTTCTGTTTCTTGCTGTATTTGTTGTTTGTTTTTCTTGTTTCTTTTTGATTTTTCAAGGAGTCCAGGATCCCGGCCTCTGTTTGGAACGGAACAGTGTCATGGCGGAGACGACGGCCTTTGTCTTGCTGGGTGTGAAAGCATCCACTGTGCTGGCTCCACTGCGGCAGAATCAAGTTTAAAGGAAAAAAGTGATTAAAGTCATCTTTGTGCCTCTTTGGTGTGGAAGACCCCCAAACCCCAAGTAGCCGAGTCCCTGGGTCCGAGGAAGGGCTCATAGTTGGAGCAGCCTAGGTTGTAATCCGGGCACTTGCGCCTTCAGTTGCTGCTTGCTGTTCGCTCCTGGGGGTCTGGATAATCTCCCCTGGCTTTACCGCACTGTCTGGCCCGCATTCAGGGCCCCCGTAACATATACCCGCTGCTGCTATCACATGAAACTGTGGCGTTGCCCCTGAATGGATGGCACTGTGCCAACTCTTCTGCCATCCGCCCTTGCAGCTTTTTTCTTTCCTCCCTCCCTCCCCTTCTTCTCCTCCTCCCGTCGACTTGACGTTAATTAACACACGGGTTAATTGATTTTAAAAGCCTAAGAATTACAGTTAACTTTTCCCACAGGGTACAGACGCCAGCCGCTTGGCACACTCTGCCTTTCACACTGGTGCAGGGGGGCAGGGAAAGCCCGCAGCAAAACTAGCAACTGCTGAGGGAATGTTGCCTGCTCATTGGAGTAGAGCCGATAGAAGTCGATGTGGTACTGTCTCATCCTTACAGTATATTTAGCCTTTCCATATTATTTTTTTAATAATCAAAGCACAGCCCTTTCTTCTCCCTTCCTCTTAAAACAGGAAGAAGTCCTTATGGGGGGGGGGAGGGTAGGTCCCTCCCCCAGACCGTTTATTTCATCCATAATATGCTTTTTTCAATAATAAGAAAATACTTGGTGCCTTTTTTTTTTTTTTTTTTTTTTTGTTACAAGAAGAGGTAGGCTACTCCTTCCCTAAATATTATAGGCAAAGGAAATTTTCTTAAAGAAAAAGTTTCATAGTTTATTTCTCTATATCTCAGTATTTTGTTTTGTTTCTCTGTTCCCTTGATGTAGATGGTTACTTATGGTGAGGGATTTAAATTTTAAAAAAGGTACATTGTAATTAAGAACAAAATTCATATGAAAGCTCTTTGTTTTTTTGTTTTTATATATATACATTTTTGCTTTCTGTCCCCTTCACCAACCCCCTGTAGAAAATGAAAGCAATTGATACTGTAGTTGGGAAGGGAATAGGCAAGCCTGGGAACTTGATGCTTTCACCTTTTCATTTTATTTCATTTTGTTTTTTAAAAGCAGGGAGCAACTGAAGCGACAAGAGGAATCCATTATGCAAATCATGTCACTTTGCATAATGTCTCATGACTGGAATATGCAAATGAGCTGTATAATTTATGAGTACCAGTATCTGTCTAAAAGTGTTTCACATAATTTACAAAGTGAGCCTGAAACACATGAGGAAGGCAGCTCTTCCAACTCCATTGCCAGGAAATCTCTGTATTGTCCTAATAGTGCTCCCTAGTAATATTGACAATTGCTATTTAAAATAAGTTAAATTTCCAAATGTTCATGAAAGATGAAGATTTTCCTTCCTCTCTTCACCCAAGTCCAATGCCTAAAAGTTAGTAAGAAATTATTAGACTTTAAAGCATTAATATTTAGATTTAATTTGGAAAAGAAAAGTTATTTGAGGCCCTGGCCAGTTGGCTCAGCGGTAGAGCGTCAGCCCGGCATGTGGAGGTCCCAGGTTCGATTCCCTGCCAGGACACACAGGAGAAACGCCTATCTGCTTCTCCACCCTTCCCCCTCTCCTTCTTTTCTATCTCTCTCTTCCCCTCCCGCAGCCAAGGCTCCATTGGAGCAAAGTTGGCCCAGGTGCTGAGGATGGCTTCATAGCCTCTGCCTCAGGTGCTAGAATGGCTCCGGTTGCAACAGAGCAACAGCCCAGATGGGCAGAGCATTGCCCCCTAATGGGCATGCCGGGCGGATCCCGGTCAAGGGTGGATCCCGGTCAAGCGCATGCAGGAGTCTGTCTTTCTGCCTCCCTGCTTCTCACTTCAAGAAAATAAAAAAAGTTATTTGAGCCAAACTTGGTATTTGTATATGGATTTTCCTTTCTAAAGCAAAGAATGCCTTAGAGAAATATAGACACCATATCCATTTGTCTGACTTTATGAAGGCAGAAAAATGAGATTTCTCATCTCTCATTTTGATTTGGTTTTCTGTATGTCCTTCTGTGGAAACATTTTATAAATTATAGTCCCTTGGCTTTATTATTAGTTACGTAGTATGAAAGACTGATGTATTATCTAATGTCCTTCTGAAGGTTTAATTCTGATTTCTGAGAAGTCTACAAGAGAGATTTCAGTTAAGTCATCCATCAGTTTAGTTGGCCACTCTGTGTCTCATTGTGATAACTTATTTGAATAGATAATTCTGACCTTTTGAAAAGTCTTAACATCTTTGATAATATGACCTAATCTGGCTTTATATTTTTTATTTCAGTCACAAAAAGTTCTGTAAAAGAGAGGTACAAGGTGCCACTAAAATGTACACCAGGAGGACCTGATCTTTAAAGGCATATCAGAATAGGCTTTCTGAAGAAAGTGAACTCAAGGTCAATTCTGAAAGTTGAAGATAAATTGTACAAAAACAGGGAGAACATATTTTCTATGAGAGCCTATGTTCAGTAAATAATGAGGTAAGAAAAAATCATAGCTGCCTGGAATAACTAAATAAAAGCAGCACAACTAAATAAGTATAAACAATGGGTCACTGGATCATACTGGGAATAGATTGGGAGGTAAGCATGGAAAAGGTAACTTACTCATTATCTGAATGTAATCACAGGTGCTTGGTCTCATATCATTATTAATTGTATATACATGTACTTACATATACTTATTGACATTTATACTGAGAACTATTTACTATTATAATACAGCTTATGAAATAATTTTTTATCTCTTAAACATATACATTGACCCATCAGATTTCTGAATCTAAGAATATGTGACATATTCCTTCTTTTTTGTGAAGTTTTACTTTCAAAAAGTTAATAGCCCTTTAAGAAAATAAAAATAAGAAAAATACTCCACCCAAGAAGAGCAGAATACAAATTCTTTTTAAGTACATTTGAAACATTCATAAAGACCACTTTCTGATTTATGAAAAAAATCTCAAATTTAAGAGTATCAAATTTGACAAAATATGTTTTCTAACCACAGACTGAACTAGTAATCAGTAACAAAAAGATATCTGGAAAATCTCAAATTTTGGGGAATTATACATATTTCTAAGTAACACATGGATCAAAGAGGCAGTCACAGGGCAAGTAGAGAATATTTTTAATTGAATGACAATGAAAACACATTCAAAATTTGTAAGATGCAACTAAAACCATGCTTATGAAGAAATAAGCTTCAATGCCTTGTTTTAGAAACCAAAAAAAAATGTTTTTAAGTCAATAATCTAATTGTCTTAAAATAACAAATTAAACCCAAAACAAGAAGAATGAAGGAAATAATAAAGATAAGAGCAAAAACCAATGAAATTGAAAACAGTAGGGAAAATCAGTATACCCCAAAGCTGATTCTTTGCAAAGAATATAACAAGTTATAAACATCTTGCAGACTGAACAAGAAAAAAGAGGTCACAAATTATTATAAGCAGGAATGAGAGAGGGAGCATCACTAAAGATCTGCCCAAATAGTAAATGGATAATAAGAGATAAGTAAATAA
This sequence comes from Saccopteryx leptura, assembly GCF_036850995.1. Lineage (NCBI taxonomy): Eukaryota > Metazoa > Chordata > Mammalia > Chiroptera > Emballonuridae > Saccopteryx > Saccopteryx leptura. The sequence goes on from NC_089511.1 coordinate 21,934,150, forward strand.
CTGTCAATAAATTTGAAAACCTAAATGAGATGAAAAAAATTCCTTAAAAGACAAACTACCAATATTTATTCAAGAGGAAATAACCTAAATAGTTTTATGTCTGTTAAAAAAATTGAATTTGTAGTTAAAATACCCTTCTGAAAGGACGCCATCCAGCCCAGATGCCTTCACTGGCAAGTTCTGCACACACTTAAGGAAGAAAGCATGCCAGTCCTGAACAGTCTCTTCTAGGAAACAGAAAAGGAAAGGAACATTTTCCAATTCATTTTAGGAGGTCAGCATTACTCTGATGCCAAAACCAGAAGAGATGGTGTAAGAGCAGAGAACTACAAACAAATAACTCTTCATAAACATAAACACAAAAATTGTTAACAAAATATGAGCAAATTGAGTTGAATAATACATAAAAAGAATTACCAAGTCAGGTTTCTTCCAAGCATGGAAGGTTGGTTCAACATTCTAAAATCAAGTTGATTCATCATATCAACAGATATTTTAAATCATCAGTTTTATAGTTGTTAAGAAAAAAAATGAGCCACAGTATCAGAACAGTGTGATGATAATGTAAGGATAGACTTAAAGATTAGTGGGGCAGAATAGAGAGCCCAGATACAGACACACAACTTTTTTTGATAAAAGGTCAAAGACAATCCGTTGAAGAGAGTTTAGTCTTTTTAATAATACTTGGTGATGGAGCCAAATAACTAAATAACTTTACCTATTCTTCATTATATACAAATATTAATTTTAAATGGATATTGAAACAAAATTAAAGACCTAATACTATAAAAGTTCTTGAAGAAAATATAAAATAAAATCTTTGTGACCAATGTAAGAGATTTTATAAATAGGAAGAAAGAAACCTGATCATAAACGAAAAAGCTAAGTTGGACTTTTGCAAAATTGAAAACTTTTTCAATTTTAATGGCACTGTTGAATAAGTGAAAGAAAGAGGTACAAACTGGGACAAAATATTTTCTCCCCATAATGAGGAGAAAATTAATTATGCTAAAACCAACCAAAAATTACACAGAGATAGAATTAGTAGATGAGGACATTAAAGGATTTAAATAAAAAAAGACATTAAAGCTATCACAGCTAAATTCCATATATTTAAGAAGCTAGAAGAAATCAGGAACATATTTACTAGAGATGTGGAAGATTTTTAAATATACTCTAATTGAACTGGTAGAGACTAAAATCACCCTGTCTAAGATGAAGAATACTATGTCAAAAAAGTAGTGACAGGCCCTGGCCGGTTGGCTCAGCAGTAGAGCATCGGCCTGGCGTGCGGGGGACCCGGGTTCGATTCCCGGCCAGGGCACATAGGAGAAGCGCCCATTTGCTTCTCCACCCCCACCCCCTCCTTCCTCTCTGTCTCTCTCTTCCCTTCCCGCAGCCAAGGCTCCATTGGAGCAAAGATGGCCCGGGCACTGGGGATGGCTCCTTGGCCTCTGCCCCAGGCGCTAGAGTGGCTCTGGTCGCCGCAGAGCGACGCCCCGGGAGGGGCAGAGCATCGCCCCCTGGTGGGCAGAGCGTTGCCCCTGGTGGGCATGCCGGGTGGATCTCGGTCGGGCGCATGCGGGAGTCTGTCTGACTGTCTCTGCCTGTTTCCAGCTTCAGAAGAAAAGAAAAGAAAAAAAAAAAGTAGTGACAGATGAGATATTTCAGAAGAAAAGATTAGTCAGTTTATAGACATATTAATAGAACTATCTAAAATAACACAAAGGAAGAAAAGTAACAGAAAAATAATGAACAGATCATCAGTGAGTTATGGGTCAATATCATGTAAATATATATAATTGACACCCTTGAAGGACAGATACAAAGGAGACAAAGCGTATATTCAAAGAAATAGCTGAAATTGTTCCAAATTTGGTGAAAAATATAAACCAGCATGTCCAACTATCTCTATTATTCCCAAACACAAGAATCATGAGGAAAACTACACTAAAGTGCATCATAATCAGATTGCTCAAAATCAGTAAAGAGCAGTGTTTTAAAAGGAATGAGAGAAAAAAAGACATTATGTAAAACCTGATCAGTGATGGCACAGTGGATAGAGCATCAATATGGGATGCTGAGGACCCAGGTTCAAAACCCTGAGGTTGCCAACTTGACTGCAGATTCATCTAATTTGAGCACAGGCTCACCAGCTTAGACACAGAGTCACTGGCTTGAGCATTCGATCATCAACATGACCCCATAGTCACTGGCTTAAAACCCAGGGTCGCAGGCTTGAGCCCTAAGTCACTGTCTTGAGCAAGGGTTCACTGGCTTGGCTGGAGCCCTTAGTCAAGACATATTAGGAGAAGCAATCAGGAGGAGGAGGAGGAAGAGGAGGAGAAGGAGAAGAAGAAGGAGGAGGAGGAGAAAGGGGGAGGAGGAGGAGGAAGAATAAAGAGAAGAAAAAAGAGAATGACCTTATGTACAGAATAACACAGATGAAAATGACAGATTTCTCACTGGAATTACTACAATTCCAAAGATAGTGGAGAAATATTTTTAAAGTATTAGAAGAAGAAGAAAGTTAAACTGAAATTTTATGAACAGCAAAAATATCTTTCAGAAGTGAAATACATACATTTTCAGATGTACAAATGCTGAAAGAATTCATTATAAGCAGACCTACACTACAAAAAAAATGGTAAACAAATCTTCAGACAATTGGAAAATGATGAAAAAGCCTTGGAAATGGTAATTATGTTGGTGAATTTTTATAACTTGTCTATTAAACGTATTTCAAAGGTATTTTTACTTTTTAAAACAAAAATTATAACAATGTATTATTTATTTACTGTCTAAAAGTAATATCCATGACAACAGTAGTATGAAAATTATTGAAGAAAATGGAGAAATAAAAGAATTCTGTTATAAGGATTTTATACCAGATATTAAGTGGTATAATATCACTTGAAGGTGCACTGATAAGTGAAAGTTGTATACTATAAACCCCACAAAAAGCAAAAATGACACACCCAAGAGTAATACTTAATAAGCTATTAAAAGTGAGAAAATGAAATTATCAAAAATGCCAAATTAACCCAAAACATACAGCAAGGTAATAGACTTAAACGTCATCTTCAATAATCACATTAAATGTAAATAGCCTAAATATCTTATTTAAAGGGCAGCAATGGTCAGAATGTGTAGAAAACAGAAAGACTCAAATATATACTGCATACTACAAAACCACTTTAAATATAAATATTTAAATGTAAATAGTTTGAAAGTTAAAGGATGGGAATAGATACGCCATATTAATACTAATTAAATGAAAGCTAGAGTAGATATATTAATATAATACAGTATGTTTCAGAACTCATAAAACCAGATCATAGAAAGATGAGGTCCACCACTACTATATTCTCTTGCTGTTTATGGCCACAAGGGGACTCAAGCTTCTCTCTTTTTTTTTTTTTTTTTTCTGTATTTTTCCAAAGTTAGAAGTGGGGAGGGAGGCAGTCAGACAGACTCCTGCATGCACCTGACTGGGATCCACCCGGCATGCCCACCAGGGGGCAATGCTCTGCCCATCTGGGGCATTGCTCCGTTGTGGCCCGAGCCATTCTAGCGCCTGAGGCGGAGGCCATGGAGCCATCCTCAGCATCCGGGCCAACTCTGCTCCAATGGAGCCTTGGCTGCAGGAGGGGAAGAGAGATAGAGAGGAAGGAGAAGGGGAAGGGTGGAGAAGCAGATGGACACCTCTCCTGTGTGTCCTGGCCTGGAATAGAACCCGGGACTTCTACACGCCAGGCTGCCACTCTACCACTGAGTCAACCAGCCAGGGCCAAGCTTCTCTTTTAATTGATGAATTCTGGATCTGAGAACTTGGTCTGGTCTAGAAACTGAGCAAGGGATTATAATTTCACTTTCTGTTCAACCAATGTTGATCTCATTTGAATAACTTTATACATATATATATACATATATACACATATACACATTTATTTACAGATTTATACACACACACACACATATATATATATATAAAGAAAACATCTTTATTGGCTGTTAATAGCTTACCTCTAGTAACATCAAGTTCTATGAGCCATTTCCATGGATCGCTCAAGAACCCACTGGTTGCCATTTGAAAGTTGCTGCCTGTCATAATACTTATTTCCACCATTCCCCTGATAATTTAGTTCTACCTCCGAATCTCTGCTATTCCTGGATTATATTATCAACATTTATAGAAGGGATTCCATTTCTGTAACACCATTACTTTTCAAGTCTCCACCTACAGAGAACAGTCACTTCTAAACTATTCAGTGATGCTGTTAAATGAAGCATCTTCCAAATCTTTCCAGGGTACATGTGAGCTGGGGTTTGGTCTTATATAACATTTCCACTCCAGCATACCCGCCTCTTTGAAGTATTTATTACTTCCTGAACAGATTACAACACCAGTTAACATATCTCTACTTTTGTGATGTGGGCCATCACTCTATTCTGGTTTCCTGGAACCACCCATCTGTAGTACAAACTGATTCCAAGGTTCCCTTCTCAGGGCATTAAGTCTATGATATGGAAAAGTTCCGTATTAAGCAGATTTATATTTCATGTCCCTGGCCGAGCACCTTAGGATCTACTCCCAGGCATATTCTGCCAGTGCCTATGGTACTTAGAAGCCAGGTGCTGTGACTCTGTCATTCTTCTTCTACTAGCATTAAATCTCTCTTCTTCTTTGACAGGCCCAAGATTTCCCCAGTGAGAAGATGCTGAGATTTGACTAGTTACTGCTCTGGTGCCCAGAAGTCAGATACTGAAAAAGGAAAGTAGATTAAGGCACCTGCCTCATTTGAAACCTCTGTTCATCGAGCAATAAGCAACCAGTTCCACAGTCCTAATATTTTGCTCTCTTCATCATTGCTCGGAAATGCCAGAGACTTACACAGGCTGCTGGTACGTTCCTTTCCACCTCTATCATATCCCCATTCAACACAAGTGAAAATCTCTTTTTAAAATGGATTGATTTTAGAGACACAGAAAGGAAGGGAGAAGAGAGAGAAGCATTCGTTTGTTGTTCCACTTTAGTTGTACATTCACTGGTCTTCTCCTATATGTGCCCTGACCAGAGATCGAACCTGCAACCTTGTTTCGCAAATGATGCTCTGACTGAGCTAATAATCCAGGGCTCACAAGTGAAAATCTTAACATTTGTACTACTGCAGCATGCCAGACTCTGGGACATTTTCTAGACTATGCATCTATTCTGGTAGCAGCTGTCCTAGGTAGAGTTCCCTGAAGTCAGGGCCCCAACAGCATCTACAATAGCCAAGTAGCCAGTAAACATATGAAAGTGTGTTTATGCTCATTAGTTAAGAAAATGGAAATTAAAACCCAATGAGATACTACATGTCCCATATACACTTAAATTGTGTGCATGCATATAAATTGTGTGTATGTGCATATATATTCTGCAGTTATGTGTAGGGTTCTAATAGGTCCAGTTTTTAGTTGTTCACATCTACGTCTCTTTTGATTTGCTGTCTATGTGTTCTATCAATTACTGAGGAAGGAGTGTTAAAATCTTCAATTATGAGTGGGACTTTTTGTCTTTATTTCTGTCACTTTTGTTTCCTGTACTTTGAAGTCTTTTTTGAGCCAGTCTTGACTTTATAGCCACTGCACACATTTTTGCCCATTCAAAGAGCAGTAACAGAGAAAAGCAACAAGGAAAATAATAAAAGAGTTGCCAAAATGCTTATTTTTCCTCTTTTTCCATTGCTTCTTTTTAGCCTTTTGGGCTCTGGGGATCAGACTGTCCATTCGATCTGTTATGTCCTGGTAACCCACTAACTCCTAGAGGTCCCAGTGGGCATTTAGGACAGTGCATTCTTAGTGAATTGCATCTCATTTCATTATGATCCATTTTTCTTTGTCTCTGACAATACTCCTTGGTTTGAAGTGTTTTTGTGTGTGGTATTATGATAATAATTGACTAGTCATGTTTCCATAATATATCTTGTTTCACTAAAGTCTAGTTTTTAGTAATGCATACTTAAGTGGTAAAGTTATTAGGAGAACAGGTAGCTAGATAAGCTAAAAATCAAGGCATTGGTTTTCTCTAGGTTGGGAGGAAGGGATGATGAGCAGGGAAGACATTTTGGCTTGGGATGTTTTTCAGTCTATCAAGTTTCTGTTTTTTTTCACCTGAATAATGGTTACACGGGTATCTGCTTTATAATAACCCACTAAGCATATAATTATTTTTGGTGTACTTTTACATGTTATAGTTCACAGTGAAAAAATTCAAAAGAAAAAAACAATGTTCATTATGTCTTGCATACAAAGAAAATGTATTAAAAAACCACATGCTGTCGCAAAGAGAATCTCTATAGCTGTCCAAAAAGTGATATTCCAATTGTGTTTTCTCAGAACACACAATCATATTTGAAATCAACCGTAAAAAGTAATTTTTAAAACCTCATGTGAATAGACTGTGTTGTGCCAGTAATGGATTATAACCCATAGCATTAAATGAATATCTATGAAGCTACAATGATATTAAAAAATTAAATAAGTTGGGGCAAAAGGGCAGCTCTTATCGTAAAATTCCAATTAATAATTGTAGAAACAATATAGAAATAGAGCATCACCATTTGGCAAGTATAAAAGAAGTAATTACTAGTGACAGTAATCATCCATGGATGCTAAAGTTTCTGGATGAAAGTATGACGAGATTATTCTTTTGCTTCTTTTATCCCATCAAAATATCTCTCCTGAAAAGTATGGATTAATTACAAAGAAAAAAGTAATGACTTGACTGTGGAGAATCCTGGCAGATAACACCTTAACTATGTTTCCAGAGTTACTATCAGCCAGTATGGGCCCATTTTGACATCAGGTACTTCCTGAAGTGATGCACTCTCACTGTATAATCTTGGCTTTAGCATCACCTTGGCAAAAATCCATAATCTTGGTCTAGTAATGAGAAATTTTCAGACAAACTCAAATTGAGGGTTTTTCTACAAAATAACTACTCAATATTTTTTAAAAGTGTCAAGATCATGGGAAAACAAAGAAAGACTGAGAAATTGTCACAGATTGATAGAAACTAAGGAGACCTGATGGCTAAAGGCAGCCCCTTCCTCCTATACAAACAATTCAATGAAGGATTTGTCCTTGACTAAAACCATAACCACCTTTTATATCTGGTAGGAAATGCTCTATAATATACTAAGGGCTTCTTACATACACAGGTGCCCTTCAACACTGTGGCAGAGACTCCTTTCTTTATATGTTGCTGCCTTTTCATGGATCATTAGTCTGTTTACTTGCCTTTTCCATTGAATCAGAGGTGGTCATCAGCCAGCTAATAGAAGAGGGGGAGTTTGTGCTGGAGAAACAGAGGACACAGAGCTACAACAGAGGTACAAGGAATCTGTCATGACCGCGTGCCACAATCAACTTGGTTCTTCATTGATAAACAAGAACACTAGAACATGAGGAAAATCAGCAAAATGAATATGAAAGAATAAAAAGAAAAAATTAATTATTGACCCCCAAGGAATGATAGACGATGCAAGAAACACAAAACCTTTAAAACTTATTTTGAATCCTTAGATTGAGAAAAAGAACACATAAGAGGCTTCCATGCAAAGGAGAAATCAGAGCAGAAAAGAATCTTAAAGGTTAAAAGGTATGACAGCCAAAACAGAAAATTCAATAAAATTGATAAAATGACATGTCACTGACTGAATTAGTAATGTGAAAGGAAATCCCCGTAACATAGAGCAAAAAGACTTAAAAACAGAGATGAGTTGAGATGTACTTATCAATGTTGATTCCATTAGTTTTTAGAACATTCTTTAGGTTTTCTTAGTCATTTCATTTTGAAAAAGCCATCTCATATTGTTTATCCACTATCACAGCAGAAGTCATAAACTTATAAACGTTAACAATATCCAGTGTTTAAACTGAGACAAAAAATAGCTTTCCTAAGCCACCAACACTGTGTTACATTGTCCACCTTACCTTTTCCCAATGCTGGATGTTTGTTATTTACTTAGAAAGTAACATTATTTTTGTAAGACAGCCCTATAGAGACGTGAAAAGATAAAGTATGCCCCATCCTCACTGCCACTCTCCAGGATAACCTCTGCTGACAACTTTCTGTTTGTTCGTTAAGACTTTTCTCTGCATGTACAATGGCATAGGCAAAATGTTGAACAAAAAAAAAAAGAAAAACTGTATTTTTCAGCATCTTGCAGTTTTCATGCAATATTGAAGCACTAGAATATTTTGGTGTCTATGTCTACATATCTGCCTCATTGTTAACTACTGCATAGAACTCCACACTGGATACATTACAGTTCAAATAACCACTTTCCAGTTGATGATACCTTGTTAACTTCACCCACTAATTAAAATTGTATCTTCTGTTTGATTCACATCAACCATCTATCCTTTGGTGTTTCTATAGATTATTCTCTTCTTTCAATTTACTGTTACTGTTTTTAGAATAGTCATCCCTTCCTTCCTTCTCTCCTGCCTTTCAAAGTTGTGTTTTCAGTATACCTAGTTACTCTTGCCTCTCTTCCTGCTTATTATTATCCTTCTCAGCTAATTGTAATTCTTATTACTTTCTCTTTGAAATCTTACATTGAATTTTAAATTTAGCTAGAAATTTTTAAG